>NW_027457252.1:0-149847 GCF_040206685.1 Ascaphus truei | reverse complement strand
GTGCCTGTGAGGTGGACATGATCGATAATATCGATTATTTTTCGGGTGTTGTCAGAGGCTTGTCTCCCCGCAACAATCCTACCTGATCAATGTTGATTAACCTCGGTAATATTGGGTTTAATCTGTTTGCTAAAATTTTGCTATATAGCTTGAGATCACTGTTGAGGAGGGGAGATTGGACGATAGCTTCCACATTGCATCGGGTCTCTGCCTTCTTATGTATTATTGCCCAAATTGGCTAGAGACATTGTTGGAGGGATTTGGTTCCCTTCCATAAAATGTTTGAATGTTTTTAGCAGATGCGTGGATAGGGTTGGCAAGAATCTTTTATAGTAGACATTTGTGAAACCGTCAGGGCCAGGAGACTTAGTGAGCTTTAATGATTTGACCGCCTCTTCCAGTTCTCTTTTGAAATCTCAGCATTGAGGACTGTGTTTTCCTCCTCCGTCAGTGAGGGGAGTTGACATTTATTTAAATATTGAGTTATAGTTTCTGACGCTATCGGTTTCGGGTCTGGCCGTTTTTAGTTCTTAGATTGTATAGTTCTGTGTAATATTTAGTAAATTCTGCTGCTATTTTGCTTTCACTATATTGAATTTATCCAGACTACTCTTGATCGCCGTTATCTGGGATCTTTTTTGTATCCCTCTTAATTTACTGGCTAATAGTCTGTCAGCTTTGTTCCCTTTGTCATAATATGTTGATGGTCATTTGAGGGCCTTTTCAACGTCTTCCAGCTGGGTTTGTCTAAGTTTTGCTCTAGCTTCTATTAATGTTTTGTATACTTTTTTGATGGATTTGCTTTATGAGCTTGCTCTATTACTTTTATATTATCTGTGAGTTCTTTAATTAGCGTTTGGCGGGCTTTTTTCCTGTGGGATGCGATGGAAATAAATTTCCCTCTGATAGTTGCCTTATGGGCTTCCCATAGGATTGCTGGAGAGGAGACTGTTCCACGTTGAGGGAGAAATAGTCCTTAAGTGAGGATCTTATCTCTCTCTCAATCTCTGGGTGATTAAGTAGTGAATCATTCAGTCTCCATGCATAGGTTGTTGTTTTTTCAAAGGGGATTGACAGTGTCAGGGTGATCGGGGCATGGTCTGACCATGTGATTGAGCCAATGTCTGATTCTATGCTGCCGCCAACACATTTTGGTGGTCAAAAAGTGGTCTATTCGAGAGTAAGTCTGGTGAGGCGCTGAGTAAAAGTATAGTCCCTCTGGCCCTGATGTCGGGTTCTCCAAATGTCCACTAACGAGAATTCGCTCATGATGTCCCTAAACCTTTTCCCTTTGATCTGGGAGTGGGTTGTACGGGAGGGGCCCACTGTGGTTGATCTGTCCTCGGAGGGTTTAAGACCATGTTTAGGTCTCCTCCCACTATTATCGATGACAGATATCCCGGGTCAACGCCCTCGAGAACAGTTTGTAGGAATTCTGTTTGGTTCTCGTTTGGGGCGTACACATTGATTAGAACGATTGCTGAGCCCGCAGGGAGCCATATACCATTAGAAATCTACCCTCTGGGGTCCGCCGTTGTTTTGACATGATTAAATGGGTGCCTTGTCTGATCAGGATAGCCACACCCCTTTTCTTGCTACTAAATGATGCAAAAAAGCACATTGGGAAGAATTTTTTGAATAAATTTGGGGGGTCTTGTGATGTGAAGTGGGTCTCCTGCAAGAATATAATGTCTCCCCTGATTTTTTCATGTCCATGAAAGCTAGCCTTCTTTTTCGGTTATTCTGTAGTCCTTTAACGTTCAAGGAACGGATTTTTATTGGGCCTTAGTGGCCATTGTTGGCTTCTAGTTGTTCGGGTCTTGGGTCCCTCCTTTCCCACTAGGGGAGACCTTGTTTTTATATTCTAAAGACCCTGTATGATTGAGGTCGCCTATTGGGCTGGGCCTCCTTCTAGGGGGATGTGCTGGTTTGCCTTTGGGGAGGGGGAGAGGGGTGGAGAGGAGGGGGGGGGGGGGTAAAGATCTGCTGGGGACAGGACCAGCAGGTGGAGAAAAGATAGAAGTAGGGCCAGTTTTGGTCCTGAAATGGTTTCGCCTGGTCTTTGGACGGCCGGCGTTTGGGCTTGGGCGCCTTTCTGGGGGTGTCGTGATGCCTGACGGTTGGGTCGTAACAGAGGGGGGCCAGACCCTGAGCTACTGTTTGTGTGGCTCCTTTCCCATTCGTCACCTTTATTCAATTTTAGAACCCCGCCAATTATTATATTTGCTGGTATTAGATGGGGGGAGGGGGGGAGGGGACACAGGGGGGGGGGGGCCGGGGAAGCATGATATGGCTGTCTAGGGGGGGGGGGGGGCTGGTGGGGGAAGGATGTAAGCCGGAAGAGAAGGGGAGGGGTAGGGAGGGGGGGTGAGGGGGAGGGAGGGGAAGGGAGGGGGTGAGGGGGAGGGAGGGGGAGGGAGGGGGGGGGGTGGAGGGGAGGGAGGGGGGGGTGGAGGGAGGGAGGGAAATGGAGGAAAAGGGATGGGGGGAGTCTATGGTGTTAGTTTTATTAAGTACCTGTTACATGATATATCATATATCCAGGGTATCATCACATTTGTGTCTAGGAGAGAGATTCCCCTAGTGGATCTCACATTTTTGGCATAATATAACATAATTTAACTTATCATAACATAACTCAACAACATTTCGCATAACATTGCATCATCTAGTGCTAGATAACATTCTAGACCAGTTTGAAGCAGGTTTTAACATTGTCCTGATGTTTTGTTTTGCCTCACGCCTTGTGTAAACAGAGAGTATTTTATATGTTAGCTCTTTTTCTAGGTTGTGTACTATGTGCTCTTTGGGTGGGGTGTTGTAGTTGTGTCTAAGTGTGTGGTGGGGGGAAGTTCTCTTAGTCTGTCCTAGGGGTGGCTGGGTGTTTCTTAGAGGTAGGGAGAGGGGGGTCGATGGGATGGCCGGTAGTGTGCCGGGGTGGTGTGAGGGAAGGGGGTCTCGCGTTGTGGGGGCGGAGGGAGGGGGGGAAGGGGGGGGAGAGGCAGGACTATAGGAGGGGAGGGGAGAGGGGGAGGGGGGGAGAGGGGGAGAGGGGGGAGGGGGAGGGGGGAGGGGGGAGGGGGGGAGGGGGAGAGGGGGAGAGGGGGTAGGGGGAGAGGGGGAGAGGGGGAGGGAGAGAGGGGGAGGGGGGAGGGAGAGAGGGGGGAGGGGGGGAGGGAGAGAGAGGGGGGGGAGAGGGGGGGAGGGGGGGAGGGGGGAGGGAGAGGGGAGAGGGGGGAGGGGGGGGGACAGTCTAGCTATGTTGTGTTGGTGATGTTTGTTTTCTATTTGTGTATCTGACTCTGTCGCGTGATCGCTGTATATGGTGTTTGTTCCTGCTAAACGCAGCCTTTGTGTGTATGCTTCGGTGGGTGGCTTAGCAGTTCCTTTAGCCCGAGGCCATTGATGCTTATTTTTGCCTCTGCTTGTCAGCCTTTCCCTCAGCCCACATATCATGCGTTAGTCTTAGGTCACCGTTCCTTATGGCTAAGCGAGTGGGCGGGGTGGCAATTTCAAACTTAATTGTCCCGGCTCGGTGTCTCTTCTCTGTCAGGCCTCCCCCGGCTGTGGGGCACCAGGCCGTGAGTATGGGTATCGCCCGAGGGGAAAGTGTGGGGGCACCCGGGAGGGGAGAGGGGGGGGGGGTCCGCTCTTCTCAGCAGAACCAGTCCACGGAGATCCCCGACCCCATCTCCCAGCCGCAAGGCCAGACCAAGGGCCTTCCAGGTCGCGGGGCTGGGCCACCCGCTAACATCCAGCCAGTGAGGCGTAGCCTCCGTGCGTTGCCCCCCTCCAACTCGCTGCGTGACCCCCCCCCCCAACCCGTCCGGCACCGTCAATCTCTCCAGGGATTTTTTAGGGATTACTCACGTTGCTGGAGCAGTTCGACCTGGGCTCGGGAGATCATAAGGCCGGTAAGGTCCGGCTCTCCACCTCCAGGGACCCCACACGGGGAGGGTCGGGGGCCAAAAGAAGCCGAAAGGCCGTAGGTAGCCAACAAGAGGACGGGGACACGGCGAGAAAGAGGGAGAAAAAAAAAAAAAAAGAAGGGGGGGGGGCGGCGCCCCCCCCCTCCCCTCCACCGCAGAATGCTGGTCCCTCCATCTCCCGTCGATCGGAGCCTCGTCTCACTTTTCAGGCAAGTGAAGTGGGTGTTGCAAGCGGTTGCGAAGATTTGAGAGCGGTGCTGTTCCCTCGTCAGCTGTCTCTCCTCTCCCGGTGGGTCGGTGTAGTCATCTCCGGCAGTGCTCGTCCTCTCCCTGCAGTGCTGGTAAGGTGGGGTCTTTGTGTCGTTCTTGGGGATGGTGCCTTTGTATGTGCTGAGAGTGTGGGGTTGAGTTCTTCTACTTAATCCTCTGACCCCTCTGTCCCGCCAGCCTTTCCGAGGCCCTGGTTGGGGGCTCTTCTTGTCTGGGTCCTTCGTTTCTCCAGCTGGCAGGAGGGTGAGGTTTAGTGCTTTAGCAAAGTGCTCCATATCTTCTTGATGTTTAATTGAGAGCATCTTTCCATTGCGCTGCACCATTAGTCTAAATGGGAAGCCCCATTTATACTTTACTCCGCTGTCCCGCAGTAGTATGGTTAGGGGTCTTAGTTCCTTGCGGCGATCTACAGTTCTTTTGGATAGATCGTTGTAAAGTTGCAGTTGGCTGTCCTCAAATGTGATGAGATCTTTGGTTCGGGCAAACCTCCATTATTTTTTCTTTTGCCGAAAATTTATGAAGTCTGGCTATGACGTCTCTCATCCTTTTTGGATCCTCTGATCTAGGGCCAAGGGAGCGGTGAGCCCTGTCCAGTTCAAGGTCCGTCTGATTCAAGTCTCCACATAGGGATGTGAAGAGCTCCAGGACGTAAGTCTTTAACTGCCCTGGAAGTACCGACTCGGGGATGCCTCTGATTCTTATGTTTTGTCTCCTGTCGCGATTCTCCTGATCTTCTAGGGAGTCGCGGAGACTTTCTACCTCAGCCCCGAGCCGGAATATCTCGTTTGCAGCTAATTCTTGGGCCTGTGTGGAGGTCTCCATTTTGCCTTCCAGTTCATCCGTGCGCTCCCTTAGGCCTGTCAGTTCTTGCTTTAGCTCAGTGACTGCTGATCTGAGATCGGCCTTTAGCGATTTGTGCAGGTCATGCAGCATTTCTGCCATAAGCTCTTTCATGTCCTCTCGGGTGAGTGTTGCCGCCGGCTGCGCTGGCATTTCTTGCCGGTCTTGCGTTTGGGCAGTATGTTTGGGGCCTCGTGCGCCTGATGGGCCTGCGCCATCTTGGTTTCTTGCCGCCGCCTCCGAGTTTCGCGGGGAGAATAGCTTGTTAACAGCCTGGGCTGTTTGGGATTTTTGTTTGTTAGCCATTTCCTCTTGGGTTGCGGGTCTAGGGTAGTGCTTTAGGAGGGGGAATTTTCGGGGGAAAAGAGCCTCTATTTATTTATTTGTTAGGGGGTCTGGCGAGCTCCTCTGCTACACGTCCATCTCCGTCGGCGTCCTGGCCACGCCCCCTACATAGTTTTGTTTATGTGTTCATAGGTTGTAGCGGGGGGGGCAGGGGGAATTGGGAGCGTGGCTGTGTAGCTTTTCTGGCTCTCAATGTTGGACACTCATATATTTGTGGCAGCCATTTTAGAGTGTTGTTGTTTTGGGCGATTTTGCAGGTTGTGCTGCCAGGAAGTTTTGTGCCAGGATGGGGTTGGGCCGTTGGTTAAGCCCGTGGGTCTCGGATGGCAGACTCTGGCAGCTGTTAGAGATTGGCAACCTCAGGTTTTTTTTGTTTTTTTTTGGGGGGGGGGGGGGGGCGGGGGGGGCCTGTAATTATGGCTTTGGGTGTAAGGGGGAGGGTGAAGGTTCACTTTGCAATTGTATTTCTGACCAGGGGGGGGAGAGGGGGCACCCACTCCTTCTGCACTGTTTTTGTTGAACCCTGCTGTGCTCTAATGGCAGGGTGTCTCTGGTCGCTTCTGTGCAGCAGGGCTCCGTTGTCCCCCAACTGTCTATCCCTCCTTACCCTTCCCCAGCTCCGGCTGAGCCTGATTGTCTCTCCGTCTGTCCTGCACGCCTCCCCTCCGCCTCCGGTTCTGCAGCGTGCCGCGGATCAGCCTAGGCTTCCGATTCGGTGGCCATCTTGGTTCCTCTGCCTCGTGGGGACTCGTGGGGAGCGCTGTCGGCTGGCTGCTCTATTTCCAGCGGTGGGAGCTCCCGGCGCCGCCCGCAGAGCCGAGGTCCCGTGCGCGAATGACGCCGTTCAGGCTGAGTGCCACCGCTGCAGGGCTCCTTCAGTTCCGTCCGGCGGCCATCTTGGAAATCTCGGCTGCAGGGGCTCTGGGACTCCGGCTCTCCCGAGTGCTTGTTGCTCGCTCGGTCTGCCGCCACGGGGCCTCACGGGGTGCGGGTGAGTCTCCCCCGCTCTTGTGGCACTTTTTCGCCACTTTTTGGTTAGTTTTATGGTTTTTTTTTGCTGTATTTAAACTGGGGCCGCACGGAGCTCTCTGGCTGTGCTGCTTCCCAGTTCGGCTGCTGGCCACGCCCCTCTCCTCCTCACTTTTAAAGCTTTACACTCTTCTGCCCCTCCTTACAGCTCAGCTCTAATTTCTCGCTATGCACCATCCCGACTCTTGCGATCCGCCCAATGATGTCTTCTATCTACCCCTTTTGTATCTAAAGCCCTCTCTCGCCTTAAACCTTTCTCACTGACTGCCCCACACTCTGGAATGCCCTTCCCCTCAATACCCGACTAGCACCCTCTCTATCCACCTTTAAGACCCACATTCTAACACATCTGCTTAAAGAAGCATGTGAGTAGCTCCGTGGCTGATACTATAGACCGCATACAAAAAGCTTGGCCCATTGCAGACGCACTTACCAGAACGCCCTTCTACTGTCTCTGTATGTTCTACCTATCAATTAGATTGTAAGCTCTTCGGAGCAGGGACTCCTTTTACTAAAAGTTACTTTTATGTCTGAAGCACTTATTCCCATGATCTGTTATTTGTATTATTTATATGATTGTCACGTGTATTACTGCGGTGAAGCGCTTTCTACATAAATGGCGCTATATAAATAAAGACATACAGTACATACATACATACATACATACAACATCCAACATGACAAAGCATATAGTTAAATATTATCTGTTTCTCTCTCATATGTGGGGTCTGACTTACTTATCTCTCTCTCTCTCTCTCTCTCTCTCTCTCTCTCTCTCTCTCTCTCTCTCTCTCTCTCTCTCTCTCTCTCTCTCTCTCTCTCTCTCTCTCTCTCTCTCTCTCTCTCTCTCTCTCTCTCTCTCTCTCTCTCTCTCTCATATCATCAAGAGGGTAATCTAAAGTTAATTTGCAGAATTTGATTAACCCTTGGCATTTGTAAATAATTTCTTTAGTAAATAAAGAGTTCAATTAAAAATAGATACATTTTATTGAAGAGTTTTAAATATATTCTTAGTAAAATATGTTACAAACTGACTTATAAATATAAATCTTATTTACAGATAGTCACAGAGCTTGGCATCAGTTACAGATTAGTCAGGGTTTTTTTTTTTAGGGCCTAAGTAGCTCATGGGGGAAATAAGTCTGGATGATGGGTATCCGTAACGTTTAGAGATGTTATGATCCTCCTGCCTCTGAACAAAGCACTGTAGCCTCCCATTGGAGGTATGTTGACAGGCTTACTCCCTCTCCAGTTGTGCTTTCCTTTTCATAGCCTCTCTCTCCTCTCTCTGTTCTGGTGGAATAGGTATGGAGACATCAAGCTCTTGGAGAGGCTGTTGACAGAAGAATGGAGTGAAGTTGTCCACTCTACTGGGTACATTGATAGGAAGCTGCAGGTTAGAAAGCTGGTGCTGCAGGTTAGAAAGCTGGTGCTTCTGGTTGAAAGGAGCTTGAATGGGGATAGTGGTTTGGCTGACCTTTTTAATGCATGTCACTGCAGCTTTCCGTTCTATGGATATCACTGGGAAGTGTTTGGGATTCTCTATAACTGAAGCTTTGTTTTCCCCACGTTGTTTGATTTCACTGGTTTTAATGCCAGGAGCTTGAATGGGGATAGTGGTTTGGCTGACCTTTTCAATGCATCTTACTGCAGCTTCCTGTTCTATGGATATCACTGGGAAGTGTTTGGGATTCTCTATAACTGAAGCTTTGTTTTCCCCATGTTGTTTGATTTCACTGGTTTTAATGTCAGGTCTTGTGTACTCATGTATTTTAAATAGCCTAGGCCTGGCATTAATACCGACTCCTCTAATTCCAGAAATACTGTCCTGTTTTTTGTCCATGAACCTTTAAATCGCATCAGTAAGAGACCACTGAACATGAGAAGCAGAAGTCTGGCTTTGGCGTCCTTGCATTGGTCCAAGCTTATTTCCAAGTGTAATGGATCCTGCGGGTGCCCCTGGACCTGTGGGACCTGCTTTTTTACCCAATGGGTGAAATACTTGAACAGAGTTAATCATTTGGAGGCTGAGGTTGCTGTGATGGGCTTTTACCTTTCCTTGTTCAGAAGGTTCCAATGACTTCTTGCCCTTCCCATGGACTTCTGAATTCACTCCAGGCTGATTAGCACTTTTTCTTTTGAGAGCTTTGGGGTTATTATCAGTAACACAAGCCAGCGCTTGCTCAAAACTGAAAACGCTGGTCTGGTTCTTTGTTTTCTTCACTAGCTGCTTGATATTGCTGTTCTGTTTACGTTTGATCCCCATCTCTTGAGGTGTCTTTCGCTCAGGACTATGAGTAACTGCAGGAGACTTTGCATCTTTACATTTGATCCCCATCTCCTGAGGTGTCTTCCGCTCAGGACTATGAGTAACTGCAGGAGTTTTTGCATATTTACATTTGATCCCGATCTCCTGAGGTGTCTTCCGCTCAGGACAATGAGTAACTGCAGGAGACTTTGCATCTTTACATTTGATCCCCATCTCCTGAGGTGTCTTCCGCTCAGGACAATGAGTAACTGCAGGAGTTTTTGCATATTTAAGTTTGATCCCCATCTCCTGAGGTGTCTTCCGCTCAGGACAATGAGTAACTGCAGGAGTCTTTGCATCTTTGCGTTTGATCCCTATCTCCTGAGTTTTCTTCAGTTTAGGATTAATATGAGTAACAGCAGGTGTCTTTGCATCCATTGTACCTTCGCGGCTTTGCTGCATCTTTTCAGATACCTTATTGAAAATGTGGGCACCTGAGAGACAAACACATTTCATCTTTTTTAACAGAACAGCCTCGTCACCAGATTGTGGACCATGGGGTGACTTCCCTTGTATAGGAGCAGAAGAATGATTTACTGGCTTTGACATTGGTTTTACCTTCTTTTGCAGTGCAATTTGAGGGACTTGATCCTTTGCAGCTGAAGAAAGGATCTTTTTCTTCTTTGTTTCCACTGTGGAGCACTTTGGTACTCCCTCAGACTTTGATGGACACTCAGTCTTCACTGAACTCAGCACGTTATTACGAACCTTCTGAGCAATATGTGAGGGGGCCTTCACCTCTGAAGATCTCTTCTTCATATTTTTTAACCCATCCCTTTTCCACTCTGGCACACATAACTCTTTGTTGCTTTGCACATCAATATGTAACTTTGAGAGGTGGCTCAGCTTCCGAGCTGGTTGAGTTGGGTACATTAGAAGCGGTTCACTTTTTTCATTAGCAGCAAACTGAACTGCTCCTTGTATAATTAAACTGGCCTGGGAAATATGTTGGGCTCCAAGCGAAGTCTGACACACTGTAACAAAATCAAAAAGGAGAAATAATCAATTATCATAAATACCAACACATTGTACATAATAACACAAAGGAAGAAAAGCAAACACATGCTTAATACCTTCAGTATTGGCGAGGACTACATACTGTAGAGTTCTATATATTTGTAACCCAACAGTGGCGAATGACCGTAATTAAAGATCTTTATAACAGGTAATGGTATCGGTCAAGGAGAAGATTTTGAACAATGATTAGTAAAGATTCTCCATATCTCACCTTGTAAGGTCTGCAACACAATGCAGTGGGGAAAGGGAATGAAGCTAATTACACATTGAAATCAGTGCAAAGAACTACTGTACACAATGCAAAATTATGAGAGATATCCATGTTTTATCACAATAATGATGGTGGAGTGATGAAGACGAAGAGAAGTAGGTTTTATTGGTGGGGATATCATTAGTGATAAAGAGGGCAGATTATGATAAAAGGCCAACAAGAGTTTCACAAGTCCCTGTGTGTTATTTGTCAATGGGAAAACCAATACACTACAGTAGATACTCAGTTTTGCATATTATCAATTTATGTAACAAAGCGGCATTCAACTTAAGGAACATCCACAAACGTTTAGCTGCAATAGCAACAACTGGGGGAAATGCTATGATTTGGGCATCTAGATCTCTCCTTTTTTGCCCCTTGTGCTCCCCCAACTGAACCTGGTTTGCCTTACCCACCTGACACTCCTCCTACTTTTACGTTTTCGGCTATCCTGGTTGCTTGGGGATCAGGGGCTGCCGAATAATGAGCCAGTGGATAGGACGGTCTTGGGCTTTTCCCCCTGGGGGAGGTTATTGGCTGCCCAGTGGGTGTCTGTAAGAAGGAGCCAATCTGTGCTGTGTTGCCACCAGTTGGAGCATTTTGGCGAGGAACTGGGTGGTATGTCCTATCCTGAACGTGCATTCCTCTAAGGGGTATGAATGGTGGCTGCTGAAGTTGTGCATACTGGGTGGCCATTATACAAGGCCCTATTGTAGCACGTCTTTCCAAATGTGTGTTGGGACGGAAAGTAACAGGCTGCGTTGTGGCTTCTCCCCTAACCTGTCCTGCAAATCCTGTGTATCTTCCTGTAGCAGTGTGGTAGAATCCTCCGTTCATGTCCGATACACGAGGGTAAGCGCGTGTTGCCTGTGGGATCTGCTGTAGATACATTGGTGTTCCTGCAGACCCTTGTTGCAAAATCATGCCTTGGGCCCCATGTCTGTAGACTTCTGTATTCCTCCCTACTGGGTGGAAGCTGTTACTCCATGAAGGGTAAGCAGTGGTGACTGCAGGAGCACTGCAGGTCGGTGGAGGGTTCACAGCAGAGGAATTAAAAAACTGATCTGTAAGGAAGAAAGGTGAAAGTGAAGGGCCAGAAAACCACATTCAAGGCACATTTCTTTAACACACGGGGACTCAACTCCAGTCATCAAGCCCCCCTAACAGGTTACCTTTTCAGGATATTCCAGCATTAGCACAGGTGGCACAATCACTCAAGCAGCCTCTGCTTGAGTCACCTGTGCTGAAGCAGGGACTGATTGAGCGAGCTGTGCTGAAGCAGGGACGGATTGAGCCACCTCCGCTGAAGCTGGGATATCCTGAAAGCCTGACTTTGGGGGGTTAGGACTGCTTTAACAGACCTGCTAAAAGATATTCTTGATATCAAATACATATGAAATACATAGAGATGCTCACTTGGCTTGGTATTTTTATTTTGCCTTTAAAATATTTGGGGTTTTGGTTCTGGTTTTGAATAAAGTTTTTGGGGGTCTTTGTTTTGTTATGAATAGCAAGCACTAACAGGGATAATGGCTTGCTGGGAAAACACATTTATTTGATTATCAATGTTACATACCACTACTCTGATCAATAGTGGTCAGAAGTTTCAATATTTAAATACATTTTTAAGCAAGCTCCATGATTGCCTTCTATTCATAGCATTGCTATGTATTGAAACACCAGAGCACCCGTACATTTTAGCTCAATATATGGGGTTTAATCTATATATATATATATATATATATATATATATATATATATATATATATATATATATATACACATGAAGGTCAGTCAGCACACTGTAGTAGAAAAGGTTGTAATAGCAGATGAACAGTAATCCACCTATGAACACAATGACAAATATAGATGTACCATAGCTTTCGGAACTGGATCTTTAAAAATAAAAATAAAAACATAAAAATTGCCTGTTCCTACTGTGGTATTTTGTGGTAATATTATGGTGTGGTATTCTGAGACGTCTGGTATATTGAGGTATCTGGAGGAGCACTCAGGTCAGTTATAACTGTAAATCAAGTGGCAGATTCTGCCCTCGTTTTGTGGCTTTGTCTTTTTTGGGGCCTTTGTATTACTGTAGAGTAGTGGTTTCCAACCTTTTTTTGGTTAAGGAACCATATGTGAAATTCTGAGGGACCCCAACCCTCTCTAACAACGAGTCTAAGATGAGATGCATTGTAATATACCCCAACCCTATCTAATAGTGCGTCTGAGATCAGATGAAGTGTGAGGAACCCCAATCCTCTCTAATAGCGCTTCTGAGATCAGATGCATTGTAAGGAGCCCCAACCCTCTCTAATAGCGCGTCTGAGATCAGATGCATTGTAAGGAACCCCAACCCTCTCCAAGAGCGCGTCTGAGATAAGATGCATTGTACTGTAAATTCTTCTGTATTAAGTACAATTTTAAAATGACCTGAATATTACAGCGAACCCTTTAGGGATGCCCGGGGAATCCTAGGGTTCCTAGGATCCGTGGTTGAAAAACACTGCTGTAGACAATAATTTAAGGATATGGCTGAAAGTAGTCGAACATTACACCCCACGGTGTAGAATTGGTCCAATAGTTATTGACCTAAACTTAGGGCAAGGAAAAAGCATGCCTTATACATAACTAATCCTACTGTATACACTAAGGTTCCTGTGTCTTTTTTAACTATCCCATAGATCCCATAGACGTTTGCCGCTTTGACATTTATGTATACAGTACATGTGTTCTTTTCTATACATTACTGTTCAAATCATTTAAGATTTTGAATTACAAGCCAGATATGAAAGTAAATACAATAAAACAAATATGTGTGTATGTATCTATAATAAATCAGTTTTGACATTTATAAAAAAAAATATTATCCAATAAAGGCCAGGTACCTAACCCCCCTGGGTGTTGTCTACCTCCGTCCCTCCCCCCCGCGCCCCCACCCCATCCGTCTTCTTTCTCCCATCCAATGATAGGAGTCATGTTATCTGTTCTGTACCCCATAAAACATTGTGAAAGTAAACAGTTCAGAAATATAGATATTATCCATTTCTTTTTGGGTATGTAAAGGTCATGTTGCTTCCTACCTGCCATGATACAGAGTTAAGGTGGAGATAATTAGTCTCTCCGTACAGCGCCACACTTTTCCTATCTCTGAGATGTCCACAAAACTAACGGTTTCCTTCGGGAACTAATTCAAGTCACGCACAAACCAGTTTACATTTGTGTATTTATCTCAGTCTCTAAGGCGATTCCATGATGTCATTACAGAACACTGCTGCTGGCATCTCCTAGGAGGCTCAATGATACTGTCTCGTGATGTCATAATAGAGAAATCAGCTACTGTTGACATTTAATTTCAAGTGGTTGAGAAGTGGTTAACTTGAGTAGCAGTCATAAAAATCACAGCTGCTGTGATACATTGTATTACATACATTGGGTGACACAAGTACACATATGGACAGTGCCACTGACAGCAGTGGGATCAACATACTGTATCACTGGGTTCAAATGCATTGACTTCATGGCAAGATAAAGTATCACAGATTATAATGAGATGTATCACAGTCTGCGTCTCTGCCCCAGCTTGCACCTTGGGGAGAGTGAGTAGGATGAGTTGGGGGGAGTTACATGGTGCACAGATTATAATGAGATGTATCACAGTCTGTGTCTCTGCCCCAGCTTGCACCTTGGGGAGAGTCAGTAGGAGGAGTTGGGGGGAGTTACATGGTGCACAGATTATAATCAGATGTATCACATTCTGCGTCTCTGCCCCAATTTGCACCTTGGGGAGAGTGAGTAGGATGAGTTGGGGGCAGTTACATGGTGCACAGATTAAAATGAGATGCGTCACAAGTTGCATTTCTCTGATACTTTTTTTAACCTTTTATTTGCCCAAAACAATCCTTCGTATCTGAAGTGCCATAAGTCTAACATACCGCGTCAGAAGTAAGAAACTGTTCTTACAGTATATATGCTGCGGCTCTGCTCCAAAAAATAGAGCCATGCGTCTAAACACAACTACTCTATGTTGCTGCATAGACCTTTTATTTCTAATTCCAGCACTGGGGAAGTGTTCAACTCCATTCAAGGGCAGTCTAAACTAAACTACTACTTTGGTACAGCACTGCACTTTGCTTTAATGCTTCAGACATACGCATTATGGGCTTTGAATGGGTCCCCCTGCTTATTTGTGGGGGGATAGAGATGAGTATTTTACAATGAGAGTGCTACTGGATCTATGTTCTATATACAGTGACACCTCGCGGCCTTAATTACACTTTATTTTGGGAAGTTTTTTGTCAGTACACTAAAACCTCCTCTTGGATAGACACAGGGGGATATTCTAGTAGCTGGGAGTTGTGCAAAAGCGTGCAGAGCCTTATCCAATTGGATTTCTAGAACAGCGGTGCGCAAACTGGGGGGCGCGACCCCCATGGGGGGCGCAAGACTGCCGGCTGGGGGGCGTGGGGTTTACAGAGGCCCAGCGCGCTTCCCGAAGGCACTTAAATTAAGTGCCGGGGGAGCTGCAGGGCCTCTGTAAACCTTCACTTACCTAGGCTCCGGCGGCTTCCTTCCTGCGTCGCCATGGCAACGCGGCATCAAAATGACGCTGTGAGGTCATGTGACGTCACGTTACTAGGGCAACGTGACGTCATGACGCCGGAGCGCAGGTGAGTGGGGGTTCTGCTTTAGATATTGTGAAGCGGGGGCATCCAGACAATGATTAAGGGGTGTAGGAAACTAGTCATTCACACCTGGCTTTTATTTCTAGATCGACATTTACACACACACACACATACACACACACACGTAACAAGGGCTAATTGTAATATAATGTAATACAATAAATATATTTGTCATTTAAATGGATTTTATTCATATGTTTTATTTTAAAGCGCGGTTGGGGTTGGGGGCGGGACTAGGGGCGGGGTTGGGGGCGGGACTAGGTGGCGAGTAGATTTTTTGGTTGGGCGAGTAGATTTTTGGGTGATTTGTCGAACACTGTATATATTTATATAGATATTAGTACAGTATGTACCATTGACTTTTATACACCAAGTGCAATCCATTTCTGTGCGCTAAACAGCATTTTGGGGCTGGGCGCAGATGGAGAAATTTGAACTTAGTACACGAGTGCAATTGAAGTTTGACATGCGCCGAAACCCTCCACCCCTCCCCCCGCTCAGTTTGCGATGCTTAGTATATTGGCCTCGGTAGGTCTCTCCCTTCCACTTCAAAGTAACGTTTTGACAACCAAAGGGGACCTGCTACAGTAGTTTTTGGTGATTTCATCAGTCCCACTTGGCAAATAGTATATTGGAGATTCAAAAAAAGAGAAAGCGCTCGTTAAAGTAACACATTCTTTGATATTTTTAATCGAAAACAATAATATTCTTCCAGTGTATTAGTCAAGCACCTTACAGTTCACAAATACAGGAAAAGGAATCAGGGGAGCGTCAGTGCCTAAGGAAAAAATGTGATACTCGCATAGTGCAATATGTTAACAATACACATACACAGGCAGAGCTCTCATAAGAGCACAGTGAGGCTAGATATTAATGATCACTAAGTATCAGAAATATTAGCTGTGTATGGGCATCTCTAATGACCCATACACACAGGAACATAAATAGGAGGTAGGAATCCAAAAGAGAGACACCAATCCAATACTTAAAAAATGTAGATATTTATCCAGCATTGATAAAAATTGGAGGCTTACAGGATTCCGGAAAGGTAACAGCAAGTTTGTACACATGAAGGTTCACTCGAGTCGCGTTCTCGGGATCTCTGCACGATGCTGCTTCCTCATCCGGTCTCCGACCTGCGCTGCTTCAGGGGGCCGATACGTCACTTCCGGGTTCTTCAACTCGTATTGCGGACGCCACCGGAACTCCACAGCAGGCTCTCTCCCTCTGGATCTCACACGAGGGGTTACGCTCTACTAGTTTCGCCGTACGTAGTGACGGCTTCGTCAGGAGTGATGTTACCCCATAAAGAGATGCTATTTGTACCCTTTACTTAATGCTGACCTTTCCTCCTATTGGACAGCAAGTAAATTGGTGATTGACTACATATGTCCTCCCAATCTTCACAACACTGTTATACAATTAACCTTTAAAATACACAACAATGTTTATACACTTCAAAGTAAAATACATCTTTATTAATAAAAAACCCATTCTAAAAATTCACGAAGTGGCCTAATATACAACTGTGCTATTTTTGGAATTGTATATAAAATATATAAAAGACATAAAATCTAATAAAATCGCTCAAAATCTAACTTCTAATATATGTTGAAACGGCGATTGTTGTATCTCAAAATAAAATAGGGAAAAAAACAATTAGTTCACAATAAGTGCATTTTCAACCTCATTTTGCAGTCTAAAGCAATTTATTGTCTAAAACGATTTATTTTTACAGTTTTTTAAAGGAAAGCACTTAGCTCAAAATCCACATTAAGACCTAGTGGTACAAGTGTTTGCAAAGTGAAGATCCAGAAGCTTTCTCTTTTTTTAAGAGCAGCTTGTCTGTCTCCACCTCTCCAATGTGTCAACACTTGTTCTATAACTGTAAAAGTGAGCCCAGATGTGTCCCCATTATGTTTTTGTAAAAAATGGTTGGACAGGTGATGTGTAGTAACACCTCTCCTCACATTACCGATATGCTCAAGTATACGTATATTTATAGTTCTTGTTGTTTGGCCCACATATTGTAATCCGCATGGACAGGTGATAAGATATACCACATAATTAGATTTGCATGATAAAAGTTGTTTTATGTTGTATCTTTGCCCTGTGATATTTGACACAAAACTAAATTTATCCTCTGGTCTATATTTACATGCAGTGCATGTGGTACAACCATAAAAACTTTGGATTTTGTTAGCCATCTGTTCCCCTCACTGGTTATTTTAGGTAGGGCACTGGGGGCTAATTTATCTTTCAATGATTTGGCTTTTCTGAAGATCACATTTGGGTTTTCAGGGACAATCTCTCCAAGCACAGGGTCATTTTTTACAATGTGCCAGTGCTTTTTAATTATTTTGGTAATCTTATCTGATTGTCTATTGTAATCTGTCAGAAATGAGTACTCAAAAGTTTTATTTGATTTAACCTTCTTGTTCTTACTCAATAAATCATTTCTATCCAAATCATTGACTTTTTTAATGGCATCCTGTATGATCACATCATTGTAATCTTTTTCTAAAAACCTTTCTTGAAGAAAGACAGATTGTTTTTGAAAGGTACTTAAGTTACTACAATTCCTTTTAATGCGTCTTATCTGTCCATATGGGACATTTTGCAGCCATTTCGGATGATGACAACTTGTGGTGGATATGTAATTGTTTATATCTACACCTTTGAAGAAGGTCTCTGTTTTTATTGTCCCTTCCTCAATGAAAATAGTCAGGTCCAAGAAATTAACTTTTTCCTGACTATATTCACAATTAAATTTTAAATTGAGCAAGTTGTCATTAATATAGATAATAAACTGTTTAAGGCTTTCTTCATTACCTTTCCAGATAAACATAATATCATCTATATATCTACGCCATAGGCACAAATTCGCACCCAGCTCTGCAATAGACCAAATATGGTCTTCTTCCCATGCTCCCATAAGAAGATTTGCATAGCTGGGTGCAAATTTCGTGCCCATGGCGGTGCCACATTTTTGCAGGTAATATACCCCCTCAAACAGAAAATAATTGTGTTCTAGGATGAACTTTATGCCATCTAAAATAAAGTTGGCCTGTTCATTTGGCATATCTGGATCTTTTGATAAGGCCCTATCCACAGCTTCATGTCCATCTCTATGATTTATACACGTATAGAGGGAGGTAATATCACAAGTTACTAGATAACATCCATTTTCCCATACTTGACTTTCTAAGATGCGCAAGATATCCGTTGTGTCTTTAAGATAGGAAGGAAGTTTAGTGACATATTTTTGTAAATATATGTCTATATAAGCAGATAGATGTGACGTTAAAGAGACAATCCCCGCTATTATGGGCCTACCAGGTGGATTTGTAATACTCTTATGGAGTTTTGGTAGGTAATAAAATATGGGTCTAACAGGATTTTCTCTGTAGAGAAAGCTATATTCATCACTGTTAATGACTTCTTCTATCTTACCTCTATCTAACAGGATTTTAAGTTCTTTTAAAAAATCTACTGTTGGATCTTTTTTTAAGGGTTGGTATGTATTCACGTCACCTAGAATTCTTTTAGATTCTGTGATGTAATCATTTCTGTCTATAATTGCTACACCGCCCCCCTTATCAGCTTGTTTTATAACAACGTTGGTATCTTCTTGTAGCACTTTTAAGGCCTTTCTTTCAGAGATGCTCAAATTGTTTTCAAACTTAGTATCAGATTTAACTAGTTTTTCAAAGTCTTTTAATATAAGTTGTGAAAATACGTCTAAATTGTTAGGCCTCTGTAAACCCCACGCCCCCCAGCCGGCAGTCTTGCGCCCCCCATGGGGGTCGCGCCCCCCAGTTTGCGCACCGCTGTTCTAGAAATCCAATTGGATAAGGCTCTGCACGCTTTTGCACAACTCCCAGCTACTAGAATATCCCCCTGTGTCTATCCAAGAGGAGGTTTTAGTGTACTGACAAAAAACATCCCAAAATAAATTGTAATTAAGGCTGCGAGGTGTCACTGTATATAGAACATAGATCCAGTAGCACTCTCATTGTAAAAGACTCATCTCTATCCCCCCACAAATAAGCAGGGGGACCCATTCAAAGCCCATAATGTGTATGTCTGAAGCATTAAAGCAAAGTGCAGGGCTGTACCAAAGTAGTAGTTTAGTTTAGACTGCCCTTGAATGGAGTTGAACACTTCCCCAGTGCTGGAATTAGACATAAAAGGTCTATGCAGCAACATAGAGTAGTTGTGTTTAGACGCATGGCTCTATTTTTTGGAGCAGAGCCGCAGCATATATACTGTAAGAACAGTTTCTTACTTCTGACGCGGTATGTTAGACTTATGGCACTTCAGATACGAAGGATTGTTTTGGGCAAATAAAAGGTTAAAAAAAGTATCAGAGAAATGCAACTTGTGACGCATCTCATTTTAATCTGTGCACCATGTAACTGCCCCCAACTCATCCTACTCACTCTCCCCAAGGTGCAAATTGGGGCAGAGACGCAGAATGTGATACATCTGGTTATAATCTGTGCACCATGTAACTCCCCCCAACTCCTCCTACTGACTCTCCCCAAGGTGCAAGCTGGGGCAGAGACGCAGACTGTGATACATCTCATTATAATCTGTGTGCCATGTAACTCCTCCCCAACTCCTCCTACTGACTC
Organism: Ascaphus truei; assembly: GCF_040206685.1. Classification (NCBI taxonomy): domain Eukaryota; kingdom Metazoa; phylum Chordata; class Amphibia; order Anura; family Ascaphidae; genus Ascaphus; species Ascaphus truei. Next base: position 130,537 of record NW_027457252.1, on the reverse strand, counting down.
TCCCCAAGGTGCATGCTGGGGCAGAGACGCAGACTGTGATACATCTCATTATAATCTGTGATACTTTATCTTGCCATGAAGTCAATGCATTTGAACCCAGTGATACAGTATGTTGATCCCACTTCTGTCAGTGGCACTGTCCATATGTGTACTTGTGTCACCCAATGTATGTAATACAATGTATCACAGTAGCTGTGATTTTTATGACTGCTACTCAAGTTAACCACTTCTCAACCACTTGAAATTAAATGTCAACAGTAGCTGATTTCTCTATTATGACATCACGAGACAGTATCATTGAGCCTCCTAGGAGATGCCAGCAGCTGTGTTCTGTAATGACATCATGGAATCGCCTTAGAGACTGAGATAAATACACAAATGTAAACTTGTTTGTGCGTGACTTGAATTAGTTCCCGAAGGAAACCGTTCATAATAACACAAGGAAACAGTACACATCATGCCAAGCACGTCCCGACCAGCAGCCACGAGCCCGCGTAATGCCACTAATACTTTCTAATAATAGTGTCTTGGGTCCGGTTTCTTTACCTCTCGACCCCCCATGTCTAGGACAGTCACATGGTAGCTACGCTGTGACCCCCTCTCAGGCCTGTATACTACCCTATGCTTGTATACGCTCCTCCCAATGCTCCAAACCCTTATAAGGTGCTCTATCCTCTCTTCTGCCTTGCTACTAGTAATGGCACCCCCTTTGTTAACCATGTACTCCTCAATGGTCTCCCTTAACCACTTGTCCCGATTCTCCTCTATCTCCTCCATGAGGGGTTCAGGAACATACGGGTACTCCAACCCATGAGAGTACTTGTATTTCGCGATGATCGCCCTTTCCGCCCTACTACTCCTAGTTAGGTTGGCGTTCCCTGCTTTCCCTGGTAACACCCATGATAGGGGCTCATCCGGATCAGATAATATACCGGGGCCCATGGGTTCGATTTCGTTTCGGTCTATCATGAGCCACCGATATTGCACCTCTTTCTTTCGTTCTGCGGGCGTGAACTCCCCTCTAGCCCACCAATAATCTACTATGTCATCTTTGCGTAGCAAAAACCGCGTGCGGTCCATCCAACCCACGTACCCCTCGAATAAGGGCGCCCACCAGCGGGTCTCCCTGGGCTTCTCGTTCCACTCCTGAGAGTCCCCCTCGTCGGTACCTCCCCAGGAGCACACCCCGGAAGTCCCTGCAGAACGGGGCCTGGACCACCTCTCGTTTTTCGGGGCCTCACCAGACGGAATATCCTCCTCTTCCGGCACCCACCGAGACTTAGATACCCGTCCCAATTGTCCTCCTCCCCGGGATCCCTCCCCGGAATCAAAACTACTCGTTCTATCCCCAGTCCGGTTTTCTCCAACCCCCAAAGACCCGTCCGACACCCCCAAGCTAGAGGATGATCCCCGGGAACAGGTGACTGGGACAGGGGCCTTAGCTAGGGCATGGGGTCGGGCATAGGGGTAGGCAGTCGGAAGCCGCGGGGTTCCGACCCGTTCGCCTTCCTGAGCTTGTCCCGTACCACAGGACAGTGGTATCGCCAGTGGCGTCTCACCCCTCTCCGGCCTCCGCGTACTCAATTTTTTCTTATTCGATCGGGAACCACCACCCGATCGCTGAGATGCGTGTTCTCTGCCTCCGCTGGTTCCGCCACCTCTACCGGAAACGCCGTCGTCACTGGAACCGGAAGCGTCGCCATCTTGGCATCGACCCCCATGCGGGATCTCTTCCTCCACAATCAGGTCCGGAAGTCCCTCCGCGTCCACGTGCGCCATCCGGGCCTGGCACGGCCTCTCCTCCTCTAATGGTGGTATCGGAGCCTGGCAAGGACAAGGGCTATCCTTACCAGTCCGCAGATTGGGCGTTGATCGCCCGTTGCCACTGGACCCGCCGGTCCCGAGAACAGCTGGGCTCCGCCTTTCCGGTCTCTGCTCCACCGGGGACACCCGACTCCGCCCACTGTCGCTGCCGGTAAGTGGCCGTTTAGTCCCGTTTCCCCCACCGGGCACTGCCACCGGCCAGACCAGGGTACTTATTGGCTCTTTGGGTCCCTCGTCCGAGGGATCCGCACTTAAGGTACTCGGGGTCACCGAGCGCGGCGACCGCCTTCTCTTCTCACGGTCGGTTGCCAAACCGACCACATCACACTCCTCAGGGTCTGTACTTTTAGTCCATAGCGCACCGAGAAACTCGCCGGACAGCATAGCAGTATTCCCCCCAGGATCATTGTTCTGTATGGGCACGAAGGTGGGCATTGGCCACAGATATTGTGTGCCACACTGGGGACAGCGCGCGGCCGTGCCCATGGTGCCGCCAGGCAGCCGGCATTGTAGGCAGAGGCCTACTACTGTCTCCGCGCCCCCCACATGGGTATCGCGTAGGGTTGGGTCAAAACCATCCGGTTCGCATCTGGGGAGTAGGCCATATTTTTGGTAGGAGCTACCCGTAATACTGGTCTGTCCTGAGCACTGGTTCCGCATGAGTGACCAACAGGGGTTGAATGGTCAGCCACTCCTTGGGTTAGCTCCGCCCTCGTCTGACACAATTGGAATCCGCCCCCAGTGGTAGCAATTATGGGCGGGTCCCACAAGAGAATAGGATGTCCTTTAATTAAGGCCGCGCCTCTCTCAGTCCTAGAGGGCGCGACCACAGCTTTCGCGCGTTTTTCCCCAACAGGGTGGGGCTCTGTTTTTGCCGCCAACTCCAGCCGCTTCCTTGCAGCTGCCTTGCGTGCAAAGTATCCTTCTTTCTTGCACCCAATTTCAGCTGCCGGAATTTCTTTTGGTAGTGGTGCCGTCAGCGCACCAGCTCCTGGGCCCACGGGGCATAGCTGGAAGCCACTCCCCCTGGTAGATATTAGGGGAGGGTCCCACAGACTAAGTGGTTGACTCAGCACTGGGGCTGAGTGAGTCTCTGTCCATGAAGGCGCGGCCGCAGCTTTCGCGCCATACCCTCCAAGCGGGCGGGGCTCTCCTGTTGGCGCCACTTCTGGCCAATTCTCTGTAGTTGCAGAATAGTCTGCCATCGGCCCACGCGGTCTCCCAGAGAAGCGGGAGCCGCCATTTTGTAAGTCCTTTCCATCCTCCACAATTTCAATGTCCTCTTACAGTCCTCCAGGGCGGCGCCCCGTTGTCCTAGGCAGGACCAGAACGGTGCGGCCACAGCTTTCGCTCCACTCCAGAGCAGGCTTGAAAAAGACAGTTCAGCAACAGCTTGCTCTTCAGTGGGGCGCACGCCACGTGTGCTTTCCCCATTAACCTCCGGTCGTCATTTTGGACTATCCGCACCGCGCGGATCCTCCCTTTTTGCGGTCGCCATTCTCTCGTAACAGTTATCGTACATGGGGGCTCCTCTCTGCGGGGCAGCCACCACACAGATACAATAAAGATGTCTCTGATGCACCACCACATGTGTACCTAATGTATGCTGGACTCATGTATGCACTACCTCAGGCTAGGCTCACTCTCTCAGTGTTTGCTGTATCTCCTTCCTCCCAGTCTGTGCTCCCTACGGTAAGAGGTCTGGAATGGGCTAGAGTACTCTGGGGCTTCCATGCAGTACTTGGGGTGTCTACCTGTCTTGGTTAGCCTAGCGCAGACCCTCTCCAGGATTCCTGACCACGTTAACAGGCTATCCCTTCTGGCATCCTACCAACTAGCACTACCTCAAGGTGACTAGGACAGCTATAGCCTGGCTCCAAACCCCCAACTCCTTTCAGGCCCCTAGGTAGTCCCTGCGAACTGACACACGCCATCAGCCCCCTGACCGCCCCTAGGTCCGTCCCAACGCAGCACAAAGTGGCAGCAGACACTCTCCCTGTTTCCAAGTGACCTAGCAAAAGCCTGTCCTGTTGACAGGTCTATCTCTCAGCAGCGCCTCCAAATGTAACGAGTTTTCTGAACCGGTCTGACCCCCCCAATCTCATATTGGCCCCTGTGGTCTAATCAGTCCTCATTACGGTGTAGTGTCTGGTGGTGCACCTGTTGGCTACAGGACTCCTGAGTCTCCTGCATGATGGTGTATGGGGATTTGCCAACCCAGACAGGCAGCTGAGGTAGTGTGATGTGTCCTACCTAGATCCAGTGCAGCGCCTCCACCTCATCAGGGTCCCTTCGGTCACTCGGGGATGGTCCTGGCGAGGAACTCCTCAGTGGTGCGCGCGAGAGTGTTGTTAATCAAGGACATCTTTATTTGTATGGTGGGCCAGCTGCCCTCCACAATGGGGTGTATTCAGCCCTCCATTGTTCACCGTACTTCCCTTTGAAAGGTGTGTCCTCCTAATGTAGGGATTCCCTATCCCCGCAGGGATACTTCACCTGTGCCAGGTCCCTGGTCACAGTCTCATTAGTCCTTATATTACCCTAACTCTGATCTTCCTCTGATAGCTTCTAGACTAGACAGAACAGAACTAACTTTTGCTCAGTGCTGTGCCTTATGTATCCTCTGGGGGCTGACACAACTCTGACATCACCAACCAGGGAGTCAGAGCCTGTGACCACTCCCATCCATACATAGGGCACCTCACCAGGGTGTGAGGGCAAACCTCCATAATTACTGCTGGCATGCCCATAACTTACCAGGCCTTACTGTCAGCAGGAGAGATGACTGCAACCATTTTACAGCATGGTTACACAATGCATTGATCAAATACATTGTAAGGAGCCCCAACCCTCTCTAACAGCGCATCTGAAATCTGCATTGTAAGGAATCCCAACTTTCTCTAATAGCGCGTCTGAGATCAGATGCATTCAAAGGAGCCCCAACCCTTTCTAATAGCGCGTCTGAGATCAGATGCATTGTAAGGAACCCCAACCCTCTCTAATTGTGACCCTTGCACTCACCACGAACAAGGCGGACCCCGGTATTGAGGTGGGAAAGTAGAAACTGCGCACCCACAGCAGTGGAGGCACGCCTGGATTGTCAGCGTAGCCGGGTCGGGGTTGGAAAGAGAGGGTAGTCCAGATACTTGCCGCGGTCATGGGGAGAAGCCAGTAATGGTAGATGTCCGTTGTGCCAAGGTCGAGGGTTGGAGCTGGTGGGTTAAAAGAATGTCCTATATCCGTGGTCAGGGATGGAGAGATGCAGGTAGTCGAGGGCAAGCTGGGGTCGTTATAGAGAGAGCGTCCAAGAGTCTAGCCGGGTCGGTACACATGAGGTCAAACTGAAAGCAAGAGAGGCAAGGCACAACGCAAGGCAAAGCAGGAATGTAGGAACACAAGGCTACTATGGTCTATGCTCAGCAATGTGTAACTGAGCAAGCAGAGATTAAATAGGAGGACTGGAGCAATGAAAGTGAGAGGCGGAACGGAGGTGTGGCCCCCGCGGGAGCTGTGATTGGACGCAGAGCGCAGGAGACAGGTGGGCATTGTTACGGGTGTTGTGTCGCAGCTGGGGAGTGGTGCACGATCGTCCCGTGAGCGCGCCGCGCGTGAGTGACACGTGACGCGAACAGGGGGTGGGACCAAGCTCCATCGAGATGTTTGAAAACCTCTGTGTGCGCGCGCGTTTTGTTGCCGGTCATTTGATTAGATGAGTTATTAAAAGCAAATTGTGTAGTTACTGTACCCTCTCTCCAGTTCATTTATTTTTTCGTTCCGGTTGTGCATCGCACATTTTTCACTTTGTACTATCTACCTAGCGAACAACACACCAAAAGGTGCCCTGCAGCAACCCACAGGAGCAGGATTGAACTGATGCACCCTTTGATAACCGTGAGTCTCCACTTTTTTATTATTGAGGATAGAGTCTATGATATTGTCAGACTAGCAAGTCTACAGTTATTGATTTAAAAAGTTAACTATGTGCCATTCCATGTGAACATTTACAGCTGATTTGTGATAGCTCAATAACAGAGCAGAACCAGCTAGGCGCCATCTTTTCTACATGTATATACTGTAAACCCCTAGACTGATCATTTACACCATTTATAAGTGGAGATGGTAAGGATACCTTTCTATTTATGAGACAAAGGATTGGACATTACTGTAGTGTTTTTGATTTAAACAAACAGGGCCCCAAATCTACTGTTGGGATTGTTTTTTGGAGCCCCAGATTTGGTCTTTGGACTTGTTTTTGTCATAGTTTATAGACTGCTTGCTCACTGGATTGATTGTACTTAATATGTCATACCAAAATATTACACAACATATGAATTTATAGTCACAAATACATTTTGCGAGAGAGTACGCAACAGCTCTACTCTGGGGGCCATGATGTTCACTTTTAAATGTCACATCTTCTTTAATATACACTAACGCAACATAGAGCGCTCCCAGATGGTATCGAATTGGTCTAACTGCATCAATACGAGACTCCCAACGTGTTTCACAAACTCTCTTTAGTGTTAAAATGGGTAAGGATTTTAAAAGAATGATCTATCTGTTGGTGGACCTGGGGAAGAAATTATACAACGGTTGAATTAAGCCCCAAAATTAAATGGCACCTATATTGGGTTTGGCAGTGTTGTTAACCACTAGGTTCAAATAATGAGAACTACATGGTACATACTGTAAAACGCACGTGGGTTCATGTTCAACATGTCTTTGAACTCCATTATGCTTTCCCCGCATATTTGCAGCATTGTCATAGCTTTGGCCCTGCATATTTTCTACATTTATATTGAGATCCAATAGTTCCTTTATTATCCAATCACTTAAGATAATGTCATTTCTGCCAAAAAATAAAATGGAAGCCATCACATGGTACATCCACCAATTAGATTGGTGGATATATCATTTGTCAGTCAAATGTGATGTCACAGGCCTTATATAAGGTCTGTCATGTCTTATTTGACCCTAAGAAGCCGTCCGATCAACATCTCCCGGACCTGTGAAGAAGAAAAAACTACTCACCCGGGCCTACTCTTCAAGCAACTGAGGATCATGGACCCACCCTCCCCATGGCTTTCTTTCACTCCCCCCATGTCTTTCTTTCACCCCCCCTCCCCATGTCTCTTTCATCCCCCCATGTCTCTCTATCGCCTCCCTCCTCATGTCTCTCTATCGCCTCCCTCCCCATGTCTCTTTCACCCCCCTCTCTATGTCTCTTGCACCCCCTCCCCGTGTTTCTCTATCATCCCCCCCCTCCAAATGTCTCTCTATCACCCCCTCTCTAAATGTCTCTCGATCACCTCCCCATGTCTCTTTCACCCTCCCCTCCCAATGTCTCTTTCAACCCCTCTCCCCATGTCTCTTCACCCCTGCTCCCATGTCTCTTCACCCCTGCTCCCCCTGTCTCTTTACCCCTGCTCCCATGTCTCTTCACCACCGCTCCCCATGAATCTTTCACCCACTCCCCATGTCTCTTTCACCTGCTCCCCATGTCTCTTTCACCCCTCCCCATGTCTCTCTTTTAAACCCATTCCCATGTCTCTATTTCACCCCCCTCCCTATGTCTCTCTTTCACCCTCCTCCCCTCGCCATGTCTCTTTCACCACCCCCTCGCCATGTCTCTCCTTCAGCCCCCTCCCCTCGCCATGACTCTCACCCCTCCACCTTCCTTCCACATGTCATAAACTCACACACACACACACTCACACTTAACAATTCTTGGTATATCTATAGAGGTTATTACTGTGCATCTGTATTATTTTTTAGTATAATGCTACTAGTAGTAGTACTTTTTTTTTAAACAACTCTGAATTAAAATTTTAATGTATCATAATGTAACAATCATTTTTTGTTTCTATAGCAACCATTTACAAAGTCACATCCCCTTCCTCTTTTGAAACAGGCTCTGGCAACCCCCCCCCCCCTTTTTTTGAACACTGCCCTCTCCCTAGCTGTGCAAAACTCAATTGTATCCAGTGAATGCCTGGTCACATGATCACCCCAGAGAACTTTGCATTTTTGGTCCTCTTCTGCTGCACTGGCACCATTTAGTGAACCCCCGAGCCGAATCTTCACCGATCAATCGCAACTTAGCTAATTACTTATCAATGTGTGGATTGTATTGATGCACATACAGTATCAAAGCTTGGACTGCTGCTTTAAAGGTGGGCAGAGTAAGTTTGGAAACGGGGAGGAGTCACAGACCTCCAAACAATTTAAATCTGTGCACACAAACCCATGTAAACTCAACCCCAGACCCACCTCACCATTTATATTTGTCTTAAGGAGTGCTACTGGGTATGTGACATTGTACAGTATAAACACAAGGAAGGGAAGCCCAATGCAGCATGATCCTCCGCCGACTTAAATTTAACATGTCAAAAACAGAACTCCTTATATTTCATGCCAAACCTGGCCCTACTACCACCTTCCACATTACTGTTGGAAGAACTACTATACATGCAGTAGCCCAAGCACGCTGCCCTGGGGGTCACAGACTCCTCTCTCACATTCAAAAGGTAGCTAAACCTGTCGTTTTTTCCTCCGCAATATTACAAAGATACGCCCTTCCAATGTTGATCGACAGCTAAAACTCTGACACAGACCCTCATTCTCTACCATCTCAAATACTGGAACCTTCTGCTGTCCGGTCTTACTGCCTCTCACCTGTCTCCCCTACAATCTATCCTAAACGCTGCTGCCAGAATCACTCTACTCTTTCCTAAATCTGTCTCAGCGTCTCCCCTGCTGAAATCCCTCTCCTGGCTTCCTATCAAATCCCGTATCTCACACTCAATTCTCCTCCTCACTTTTAAAGCTTTATACTTTTCTGCCCCTCCTTACAGCTCAGCTCTAATTTCTCGCTATGCACCATCCCGACTCTTGCGATCCGCCCAACGATGTCTTCTAACTACCCCTTTTGTATCTAAAGCCCTCTCTCGCCTTAAACCTTTCTCACTGACTGCCCCTCACCTCTGGAATGCCCTTCCCCTCAATACCCGACTAGCACCCTCTCTATCCACCTTTAAGACCCACATTCTAACACGTCTGCTTAAAGAAGCATGTGAGTAGCTCCGTGGCTGATACTATAGACCGCATACAAAAAGCTTGGCCATTGCAGACGTACTTACCAGAACGCCCTTCTACTGTCTCTGTATGTTCTACCTACCAATTAGATTGTAAGCTCTTCGGAGCAGGGACACCTTTTCCTAAATGTTACTTTTATGTCTGAAGCACTTATTCCCATGATCTGTTATTTGTATTATTTATATGATTGTCACGTGTATTACTGCGGTGAAGCGCTTTCTACATAAATGGCGCTATATAAATAAAGACATACAGTACATACATACATACAACATCCAACATGACAAAGCATATAGTTAAATATTATCTGTTTCTCTCTCATATGTGGGGTCTGACTTACTTATCTCTCTCTCTCTCTCTCTCTCTCTCTCTCGTATCATCAAGAGGGTAATCTAAAGTTAATTTGCAGAATTTCAATAACCCTTGGCATTTGTAAATAATTTCTTTAGTAAATAAAGAGTTCAATTAAAAATAGATACATTTTATTGAAGAGTTTTAAATATATTCTTAGTAAAATATGTTACAAACTGACTTATACATATAAATCTTATTTATAGATAGTCACAGAGCTTGGCATCAGTTACAGATTAGTCAGGGTTTTTTTTTTTTGGTTTTTTTTTAGGGCCTAAGTAGCTCATGGGGGAAATAAGTCTGTATGGTGGGTATCCGTAATGTTTAGAGATGTTATGATCCTCCTGCCTCTGAACAAAGCACTGTAGCCTCCCATTGGAGGTATGTTGACAGGCTTACTCCCTCTCCAGTTGTGCTTTCCTTTTCATAGCCTCTCTCTCCTCTCTCTGTTCTGGTGGAATAGGTATGGAGACCTCAAGCTCTTGGAGAGGCTGTTGACAGAAGGATGGAGTGAAGTTGTCCACTCTACTGGGTACATTGACAGGAAGCTGCAGGTTAGAAAGCTGGTGCTGCAGGTTAGAAAGCTGGTGTTTCTGGTTGAAAGGAGCTTGAATGGGGATAGTGGTTTGGCTGACCTTTTTAATGCATGTCACTGCAGCTTTCCGTTCTATGGATATCACTGGGAAGTGTTTGGGATTCTCTATAACTGAAGCTTTGTTTTCCCCACATTGTTTGATTTCACTGGTTTTAATGCCAGGAGCTGGAATGGGGATAGTGGTTTGGCTGACCTTTTCAATGCATCTTACTGCAGCTTCCTGTCCTATGGATATCACTGGGAAGTGTTTGGGATTCTCTATAACTGAAGCTTTGTTTTCCCCATGTTGTTTTATTTCACTGGTTTTAATGTCAGGTCTTGTGTACTCATGTATTTTAAATAGCCTAGGCCTGGCATTAATACCAACTCCTTTAATTCCAGAAATACTGTCCTGTTTTTTGGCCATGAACCTTTTAATCGCATCAGTAACAGACCACTGAACATGAGAAGCAGAAGTCTGGCTTTGGCGTCCTTGCATTGGTCCAAGCTTATTTCCAAGTGTAATGGATCCTGCGGGTGCCCCTGGACCTGTGGGACCTGCTTTTTTACCCAATGGGTGAAATACTTGAACAGAGTTAATCATTTGGAGGCTGAGGTTGCTGTGGTGGGCTTTCACCTTTCCTTGTTCAGAAGGTTCCAATGACTTCTTGCCCTTCCCAAGGACTTCTGAATACACTCCAGGCTGATTAGCACTTTTTCTTTTGAGAGCTTTGGGGTTATTATCAGTACCACAAGCCAGCGCTTGCTCAAAACTGAAAACGCTGGTCTGGTTCTTTGTTTTCTTCACTAGCTGCTTGATATTGCTGTTCTGTTTACGTTTGATCCCCATCTCCTGAGGCGTCTTTCGCTCAGGACTATGAGTAACTGCAGGAGTTTTTGCATATTTTCGTTTGATCCCGATCTCCAGAGGTGACTTCCGCTCAGGACAATGAGTAACTGCAGGAGTCTTTGCATTTTTAAGTTTGATCCCCATCTCCTGAGGTGTCTTCCGCTCAGGACTATGAGTAACTGCAGGAGTTTTTGCATATTTACATTTGATCCCGATCTCCTGAGGTGTCTTCCGCTCAGGACAATGAGTAACTGCAGGAGTCTTTGCATTTTTAAGTTTGATCCCCATCTCCTGAGGTGTCTTCCGCTCAGGACTATGAGTAACTGCAGGAGTTTTTGCATCTTTACGTTTGATCCCTATCTCCTGAGTTTTCTTCAGTTTAGGATTAATATGAGTAACAGCAGGTGTCTTTGCATCCATTGTACCTTCGCGGCTTTGCTGCATCTTTTCAGATACCTTATTGGAAATGTGGGCACCTGAGAGACAAACACGTTTCATCTTTTTCAACAGAACAGCCTCGTCACCAGAATGTGGGCCATGGGGTGACTTCCCTGGTATAGGAGCAGAAGAATGATTTACTGGCTTTGGCATTGGTTTTACCTTCTTTTGCAGTGCAGTTTGAGGGACTTGATCCTTTGCAGCTGAATAAAGGATCTTTTTCTTCTTTGTTTCCACTGTGGAGCACTTTGGTACTCCCTCAGACTTTGACGGACACTCAGTCTTCACTGAACTCAGCACGTTATTACAAATCTTCTGAGCAATATGTGAAGGGGCCTTCACCTCTGAAGATCTCTTCTCCATATCTTTTAACCCACCCCCTTTCCACACTGGCACACATAACTCTTTGTTGCTTTGCACATCAATATGTAACTTTGAGAGGTGGCTCAGCTTCCGAGCTGGTTGAGTTGGGTACATTAGAGGTGGTTCACTTTTTTCATTAGCAGCAAGCTGAACTGCTCCTTGTATAATTAAACTGGCCTGGGAAATATGTTGGGCTCCAAGCGAAGTCTGACACACTGTAACAAAATCAAAAAGGAGAAATAATCAATTATCATAAATACCAACACATTGTACATAATAACACAAAGGAAGAAAAGCAAACACATGCTTAATCCCTTCAGTATTGGCGAGGACTACATACTGTAGAGTTCTATATATTTGTAACACTACAGTGGCGAATGACCGTAATTAAAGATCTTTATAACAGGTAATGGTATCGGTCAAGGAGAAGATTTTGAACAATGATTAGTAAAGATTCTCCATATCTCACCTTGTAAGGTCTGCAACACAATGCAGTGGGGAAAGGGAATAAAGCTAATTACACATGGAAATCAGTGCAAAGAACTACTGTACACAATGCAAAATTATGAGAGATATCCATGTTTTATCACAATAATGATGGTGGAGTGATGAAGACGAAGAGAAGTAGGTTTTATTGGTGGGGATATCATTAGTGATAAAGAGGGCAGATTATGATAAAAGGCCAACAAGAGTTTCACAAGTCCCTGTGTGTTATTTGTCAATGGGAAAACCAATACACTACAGTAGATACTCAGTTTTGCATATTATCAATTTATGAACAAAGCGGCATTCAACTTAAGGAACATCCACAAACGTTTAGCTGCAATAGCAACAACTGGGGGAAATGCTATGATTTGGGCATCTAGATCTCTCCTTTTTTGCCCCTTGTGCTCCCCCAACTGAACCTGGTTTGCCTTACCCACCTGACACTCCTCCTACTTTTACTTTTACTTTTTCGGCTATCCTGGTTGCTTGGGGATCAGGGGCTGCCGAATAATGAGCCAGTGGATAGGACGGTCTTGGGCTTTTCCCCCTGGGGGAGGTTATTGGCAGCCCAGTGGGTGTCTGTAAGAAGGAGCCAATCTGTGCTGTGTTGCCACCAGTTGGAGCATATTGGCCAGGAACTGGGTGGTATGTCCTATCCTGAACGTGCATTCCTCTAAGGGGTATGAATGGTGGCTGCTGAAGTTGTGCATACTGGGTGGCCATTATACAAGGCCCTATTGTAGCACGTCTTTCCAAATGTGTGTTGGGACGGAAAGTAACAGGCTGCGTTGTGGCTTCTCCCCTAACCTGTCCTGCAAATCCTGTGTATCCTCCTGTAGCAGTGTGGTAGAATCCTCCGTTCATGTCCGATACACGAGGGTAAGCGCGTGTTGCCTGTGGGATCTGCTGTAGATACATTGGTGTTCCTGCAGACCCTTGTTGCAAAATCATGCCTTGGGCCCCATGTCTGTAGACTTCTGTATTCCTCCCTACTGGGTGGGAGCTGTTGCTCCATGAAGGGTAAGCAGTGGTGACTGCAGGAGCACTGCAGGTCGGTGGAGGGTTCACAGCAGAGGAATTTAAAAACTGATCTGTAAGGAAGAAAGGTAAAAGTGAAGGGCCTGAAAAGCACAATCAAGGCACATTTCTTTAACACACGGGAACTCAACTCCAGTCATCAAACCCCCCACAATAGGTCAACTTTTCAGGATATTCCAGCTTTAGCACAGGTGGCACAATCACTCAATCAGCCTCTGATTGAGTCACCTGTGCTGAAGAGGGACTGATTGAGCGAGCTGTGCTGAAGCAGGGACGGATTGAGCCACCTCCGCTGAAGCTGGGATATCCTGAAAGCCTGACTTTGGGGGGTTAGGACTGCTTTAACAGACCTGCTAAAAGATATTCTTGATATCAAATACATATGAAATACATAGAGATGCTCACTTGGCTTGGTATTTTTATTTTGCCTTTAAAATATTTGGGGTTTTGGTTCTGGTTCTGAATAAAGTTTTTGGTGGTCTTTGTTTTGTTATGAATAGCAAGCACTAACACGGATAATGGCTTGCTGGGAAAACACATTTATTTGATTATCAATGTTACAGACCACTACTCTGATCAATAGTGGTCAGAAGTTTCAATATTTAAATACATTTTTATGCAAGCTCCATGATTGCCTTCAATAGCATTGCTGTGTGTTGAAACACCAGAGCACCCGTACATTTTAGCTCAATATATGGGGTTTAATCTATATATATATATTTAACCAAAGACATTGCCACTGGAACAGGACTTTATGTATTGAAGGTTTTTTTATTTCAATTTTAATTTTTTGACAATTTTTTCAATTTTTTATTTAATAAATATATTTTTTAGATTTTTATTTTTTCCTTTAGGGTTATTGTCAGGAGATTGCATTGCTATTTGTATTTTTAAAGTTCTATCATAGTGTATTAGCCCATTCTAGCTGCCCCTTCAAGCCCATCCAATTAGCTACTGTCTCTCCTATTAATATCTATGATTAACTGGGTATCTAGCGGTGCTACTTCATATTGTTTTTTTGCTCTATATATATATATATATATATATATATATATACAGTATATATACAGTATATATACATATATTGTATTGTATTGTATGTCTTTATTTATATAGCGCCATTAATGTACATAGCGCTTCACAGTAGTAATACATGTGGTAATCGAATAAATAACAGATAATATAAATAACAGATCATGGGAATAAGTGCTTTAGACAAACATAACATTAAGGAAGAGGAGTCCCTGCCCCGAGGAGCTTACAATCTAATTGGTAGGTAAGGAGAACGTACAGAGACAGTAGGAGGGAGTTCTGGTAAGTGCGTCTGCAGGGGGCCAAGCTTTATGTATCATGTGTTCAGAATATTCACAGTGCTATTCATATGCTTCTTTAAGCAAGTGTGTCTTAAGGTGGGTCTTAAAGGTGGATAGAGAGGGTGCTAGTCGGGTACTGAGGGGAAGGGCATTCCAGAGGTGTGGGGCAGTCAGTGAAAAAGGTTTAAGGCGGGAGAGGGCTTTAGATAAAAAGGGGGTAGAAAGAAGACATCCTTGAGCAGAACGCAAGAGTCGGGATGGTGCATAGCGAGAAATTAGGGCTGAGATGTAAGGAGGGGCAGAAGTGTGTAAAGCTTTAAAAGTGAGGAGAAGAATGGAGTGTGAGATGCGGGATTTGATTGGAAGCCAGGAGAGGGATTTCAGGAGGGGAGATGCTGAGACAGATCTAGGAAAGAGTAGAGTGATTCTGGCAGCAGCATTTAGGATAGATTGTAGTGGAGACAGGTTAGAGACAGGAAGGCCGGACAGCAGGAGGTTACAGTAATAAAGACGGGAGAGAATGAGGGCCTGAGTCAGAGTTTTAGCAGTCGAGCAACAGAGGAAAGGGCGTATCTTTGTTATATTGCGGAGGAAAAAGCAACAAGTTTTAGAAATGTTTTGAATGTGAGGGGCGAATGTGAGAGAGGAGTCGAGTGTGACCCCTAGGCAGCATGCTTGGGCTACTGGGTGGATGATCGTAGTTCCAACAGTAATGTGGAAGGAGGTAGTAGGGCCAGGTTTGGGAGGAAGTATGAGGAGCTCTGTTTTAGCCATGTTGAGTTTAAGGCGACGGAGGGCCATCCAGGATGATATAGCAGAGAGACATTCAGAAACTTTGGTCTGTATACTGTAGCAGGTGTAAGGTCAGGTGTTGAAAAGTATATTTGTGTGTCGTCAGCATAGAGGTGATATTTAAACCCAAAAAATGTTATTAGGTCACCTAGAGAGAGAGTGTACAGAGAAAAGAGAAGAGGTCCCAGGACAGATATACATATACATATACATATATGATGTGTTGGGATGTAACACAGATAGAAAACTATTTCTACTGTAGGTAGTTTTCAACACAAAGTGGCAACTGGCATATAAAACTTGTGCAGTCCATCACCTGCTTTCATGTCCACCTATGAACACAATGACAAATATAGATGTACCATAGCTTTCGGAACTGGATCTTTAAAAATAAAAATAAAAACATAAAAATTGCCTGTTCCTACTGTGGTATTTTGTGGTAATATTATGGTGTGGTATTCTGAGACGTCTGGTATATTGAGGTATCTGGAGGAGCACTCAGGTCAGCTATATCTGTAAATCAAGTGGCAGATTCTGCCCTCGTTTTGTGGCTTTGTCTTTTTTGGGGCCTTTGTATTACTGTAGAGTAGTGGTTTCCAACCTTTTTTTGGTTAAGGAACCATATGTGAAATTCTGAGGGACCCCAACCCTCTCTAACAACGAGTCTAAGATGAGATGCATTGTAATATACCCCAACCCTATCTAATAGTGCGTCTGAGATCAGATGAAGTGTGAGGAACCCCAATCCTCTCTAATAGCGCTTCTGAGATCAGATGCATTGTAAGGAGCCCCAACCCTCTCTAATAGCGCGTCTGAGATCAGATGCATTGTAAGGAACCCCAACCCTCTCCAAGAGCGCGTCTGAGATCAGATGCATTGTACTGTAAATTCTTCTGTATTAAGTACATGTAGCGGTCATGTAAAATGCCTACAGTCATCTCTCCTGTTGGCAGTAAGGCCTGGTAAGTGTGGGCATGCCAGCAGTAATTATGGAGGTTTACCCTCACACCCTGGTGGGGTGCCCTGTGTATGGCTGGGACTGGTCACATGCTCTGACTCCATGGTTAGTGATGTCAGAGGTTTGTCAGCCTCAGAAGCTTACATAAGGCACAGCACTGTGTCTAAAAGTTAGTTGCTAGAAGGTTCTGCTGAGAGGAGGAAGAGTTCAGCTCTTGTCAGAGCTGAGGCAGGAGTTCAAGTTCCCTCAGAGTGTCAGTTATGTTATAGTAACTCCATGGGAGGCTGTGTCCAGGGACCTGGCACAGGACAGTGATTCCTGCGGGAATAAGTGAATCCCTGATCTAGGTGATATACCTATCTAAAGGGAGCACGGACGAGATGATCGGCTGAATATACCCATTGTGGAGGGCAGCTATGCCCACCGTGACAATAAAGATGGAGCTGATCAGAGAAACCCCTGTGTGTGAGAGTCCAATGATTACACAGGAGGTTGCACCACCGAGGAGTTCCTTGTCAGGATCATCCCCATGCGGACGCAGGGACCCTGGTGAGGTGGAGGCGCTGCACTGGAACTAGGTGAGACTCAGCACACTACCTCAGCTGCCTGTCTGACGGGTCCTCCCCACACACCATCATGCGGGAGACTCAGGAGTCCTGTAGCCAACAGGTGCACCATCAGGCATATCTACACTGTAATGGGGTCCGGTTAGACCACAGGGGCCAATGTGAGATTGGGTGGGTCAGGCCGGGCCAGAAATACCGTTACATTTGGAGGCGAGCTGCTGAGATCAAATCTGTCATCAGGACAGGCTCTAGCTAGGCACACTGGGAAACAGGGAGAGTGTCTGCTGCCACTTTGTGCTGCGTAGGGACGGACCTAGGGTGGTCAGGGGGCTGACGGGATATTGTCAGTTCGCAGGGACAACCTAGGGGCCTGAAAGGAGTGAGGGGTCTGGAGCCGGGCTATAGCTGACCGAGTCACCTTGAGGCAGTGCTAGTTGGTAGGATGCCAGAAGGGATAGCCTGTTAACTTGGTCAGGAGTCCTGGAGAGGGTCTGCGCTAGGCTGACCAAGACAGGTAGACGCCCCAAGTACTGCATGGCAGAGCCAGAGTACCTAGCCCATTCCAGACACTCACCGTAGGGAGCACAGACTGGGAGGAAGGAGCCACAGCAGACACTGAGAGAGTGAGCCTAGCCTGAGGTAGTGCAACACTGGGTCAAACCTAGATAAGGTACACATGTGGTGGTGCATCTGAAGCTGATCTTTATTGTACCGGTGTGGTGGCTGCCCCGCAGAGTGGAGCCCCATGTACGACAACTGTTACGAGAGAGTGCAGGATCCGCGTGGTGCGGAGAACATGAAATGGCGGACAGAGGTTGATGGGGAGGGCACCCGTGGCGTGCAACCCACTGAAGAGCAGACTGTCGCCGAGTTGTCATTGACCAGGCTGCTCTGGAGCGGAGCGAAGGCTATGGCTGCCCCGTTTTTATCCTGTATGGGACAGCGAGGGGCCACCCTTGAAGAGTGTGAAGAAATTGTTATAATTGGGGGAGAACCCCGTGAGGAGAGCCAACAGATGGACTTTTTGGGCTCAAAAGTCAACCAAAATGGCGGTTCCCGCTTGCTAGGGAAACCGCATGGGACAGTTACAGAAAATGTGGCTGGTGCAGGACTTGCAAAAAGCTGGCCGGGAATGGCGCGGACAGCAGAGCCCCGCCCTGAAGGGGGGCATGGCGCGAAAGCTAGGGCTGCGCCGGGATGAACAGTGACTAATTCAGCCCCTGTGCTGAGTCAACCGCTGAGTTTATGGGACCCTCCCCTGATTTCTACCAGGGGGAGTGACTTTCAACTATGGCCTGTGGGGATGCACCCACTGGGCCCAGGGACTGATATTCAGACGGCGCCACTACAAAAAGTAGTTCCGGCCGTGGAAGAGCCGTGCAAAAAGGATGGTTATCTTGCACGAAGGGCGGCTGCCAGGAGAAGGCGGGAACTAGCCGCGGGAAAAGACCCCCACCCTTGTGGGGAAATTGGCGCGAAAACGCTAACCGCGCCCACCAGGACTGAGAAAGGCGCGGCCTTAATTAAGGGGCATGATATTCCCCTGTGGGACCCGCCCATTATTGCAACCCCTGGGGGCGGGTTCCAGCTCTGTCAGAGAAGGGAGGAGCCGAAGCAGGGAGTGGCGGATCCAGCAACTTCCATCAGTCAGTTGCGAGGAACCACTGAGAAGGAGAGACCTGTACAGGAAGTGGCTCCTGTAAAGAGAATGGCCTGCTCCTCCACTGTGGGCACAATGGTCTCTACACAGCCCTACTCAGTGCCCGGCGGGGTGCTGGTAGTGAGGGTGGCCAATACCGAGACGGTGGTTGGGCTCTGCCTACAATGCGGGCTGCCCGTAGGCACGGTCAACACGGCGGCACGTTGTCCTCATTGCGGGACTTTGTACCTGTGGCCTATGCCCACATTCATTCCTATACAGCCTGCTGACCCCCCGGTGGACATGACAAGGCGCTCCGCCGAGTCCCCGGGCGCGCTATGGATCAACCGCGCGAGTCCCGGAACCAAGGGACTGGAGCCGGTCAAGTCGGCTGGGTCACTGGCGATTGAGGCGGCTGAATCAACCCCCGCGTTCGGGGAAAAGAGACTGTCACCCCGCCCCGAGACCCCTAAGTCCGGGCGAGGGGATTAATTAGACGAGGACCTCCGTGAGCTGGCGGTAGTAAAAACGGAGCTGAAAAGGCATACCGGGAGAACGACACCCCGTGGCGTGAGTGGCAGGACGTCCCCCGCAGATCGGCGATCCGACCGACGGAGTCCCGCCATCCCAGGACCTGGCGGAGACGGGAGAGAGACGCCTACACCCCTGCGGACGGGTAAGCCAAGCAGCCCTATTACTCACTTGGTTGCAGCAGACGGCGAAGCGCTGGAAGGGCCGCGCCAGGCCCAACGCGCACGTGGAGAGACGGCATCACTTCCGGTGGCGACGGCGGAGCAACCGGATGTCGTCATAGAGGAAGAGATCCCGCATGGGGGTCCCACGCGAGATGGCGACGCTTCCGGTTCCGGGGAGGACGTCACTTCCGGTGGCGACGGCGGAACCCAGGAAGAAAAAGCAGCGACGCTTCGGCGGTCGGGGGAAGGTCCCCGATCACTTACAAGGCCCAGAAATTGGAGAGACGATCTCAGGACTGAGGAGGGTGAGACATCATCCTTGGACCAGTCTACGGACAGCCAGGAGCGGGTCGTAACCCCGTGGGGTCCCGTTCCGTGCCCCTATGCCCAAACCCCCGCCATAGTTAATACCCCTACCCCCATCACACGGTCACCGGGTTCACCGCCTAGCCTGGAGTACGTGGACAATTCACCGGGGGGCGAGGGAAGACGGACTGGGGAAAGGCAGCGCAGTGGCGCTACGGAGGGCGATTCACGGGGAGGGGGAGAATTGAGGGTAGCAGATACAGCACCCCAACCGGCAGTAAAGGCTCCGGGGTCCTCGAGGTGGTTCAACTCGCGATCCACAAGGTCGTCAGGGGTATTTTCATTTGATGACGACAGGGAACCAGGACCTAACCCATTTAAGGAGACCCGGTGGTGGGCCCCGTTATTTGAAGGGTACTCCGCGTGGATGGACCGTACTCGGTTCCTCATCCGGCGGGAGGACGTGGTAGATTTCTGGTGGAGAGAGGGAGAGTTTACACCCGAGCAGAGGGACAGGGAATTACAGGAGAGGTGGTTCCAGCTGGAGCGTAGAGACATAGCGCCCATGGGTCCTGACACACTGTCAGATCCAGTCGATCCTGATGAGCCCCTATCATGGGTGTTACCTGGGAGGGCAGGTAATGCTGATCTGACCAGGGTCAGTAGGGCGGAGAGGGCTATAATAGTCAAATATAAAAAATCCCATGGGTTGGAGTATCCCTATGTTCCGGAGCCCCTGATGGATGAAATTGAGGACAATAGGGAAACGTGGCTCCAAGAGACTATAGAGCTGTATTTAGTCAATAGGGGGAGCGCCATTGTAGGTAAGAAGGCGGAAGAAAGGATAGACACCCTGATGCGAGTGTGGAGCATAGGGAGAAATGTTCACAAACATAGGGTGACCTATATGCCAGAGAGAGGATCGCCTAGGCATTACTATGTCACGGTCCTGGATATGGGTAACAGGGAGGTGAGGAAACCCGACCCAGATCACTATTTTTAGGGGGTACTGACGCATCACGCGGGTCTGTGGCTGCTGGTCGGGGCGGGCTTGGCGGATGACTGTATTCATGTGTGATGTTAATTATGTTTTCCGTTACAGTGCTTCCTGGAAAGAGGTATACAAATTTAGGTCCCAGCGAGGACGATGGGATTCACCAGGGGGAGAATGTAGCGGCATGTAAAATGCCTACAGTCATCTCTCCTGTTGGCAGTAAGGCCTGGTAAGTGTGGGCATGCCAGCAGTAATTATGGAGGTTTACCCTCACACCCTGGTGGGGTGCCCTGTGTATGGCTGGGACTGGTCACATGCTCTGACTCCATGGTTAGTGATGTCAGAGGTGTGTCAGCCTCAGAAGCTTACATAAGGCACAGCACTGTGTCTAAAAGTTAGTTGCTAGAAGGTTCTGCTGAGAGGAGGAAGAGTTCAGCTCTTGTCAGAGCTGAGGCAGGAGTTCAAGTTCCCTCAGAGTGTCAGTTATGTTATAGTAACTCCATGGGAGGCTGTGTCCAGGGACCTGGCACAGGACAGTGATTCCTGCGGGAATAAGTGAATCCCTGATCTAGGTGATATACCTATCTAAAGGGAGCACGGACGAGATGATCGGCTGAATATACCCATTGTGGAGGGCAGCTATGCCCACCGTGACAATAAAGATGGAGCTGATCAGAGAAACCCCTGTGTGTGAGAGTCCAATGATTACACAGGAGGTTGCACCACCGAGGAGTTCCTTGTCAGGATCATCCCCATACGGACGCAGGGACCCTGGTGAGGTGGAGGCGCTGCACTGGAACTAGGTGAGACTCAGCACACTACCTCAGCTGCCTGTCTGACGGGTCCTCCCCACACACCATCATGCGGGAGACTCAGGAGTCCTGTAGCCAACAGGTGCACCATCAGGCATATCTACACTGTAATGGGGTCCGGTTAGACCACAGGGGCCAATGTGAGATTGGGTGGGTCAGGCCGGGCCAGAAATACCGTTACATACAATTTTAAAATGACCTGAAAATTACAGCGAACCCTTTAGGGATGCCCGGGGAATCCTAGGGTTCCTAGGATCCGTGGTTGAAAAACACTGCTGTAGACAATAATTTAAGGATATGGCTGAAAGTAGTCGAACATTACACCCCACGGTGTAGAATTGGTCCAATAGTTATTGACCTAAACTTAGGGCAAGGAAAAAGCATGCCTTATACATAACTAATCCTACTGTATACACTTAGGTTCCTGTGTCTTTTTTTACTATCCCATACAGTAGATCCCATAGACGTTTGCCGCTTTGACATTTATGTATACAGTACATGTGTTCTTTTCTATACATTACTGTTCAAATCATTTAAGATTTTGAATTACAAGCCAGATATGAAAGTAAATACAATAAAACAAATATGTGTGTATGTATCTATAATAAATCAGTTTTGACATTTATAAAAAAAAATATTATCCAATAAAGGCCAGGTACCTAACCCCCCTGGGTGTTGTCTACCTCCGTCCCTCCCCCCCGCCCCCCCACCCCCCCCCCCCCACCCCATCCGTCTTCTTTCTCCCATCCATTGATAGGAGTCATGTTATCTGTTCTGTACCCCATAAAACATTGTGAAAGTAAACAGTTCAGAAATATAGATATTATCCATTTCTTTTTGGGTATGTAAAGGTCACATTGCTTCCTACCTGCCATGATACAGAGTTAAGGTGGAGATAATTAGTCTCTCCGTACAGCGCCACACTTTTCCTATCTCTGAGATGTCCACAAAACTAACGGTTTCCTTCGGGAACTAATTCAAGTCACGCACAAACAAGTTTACATTTGTGTATTTATCTCAGTCTCTAAGGCGATTCCATGATGTCATTACAGAACACTGCTGCTGGCATCTCCTAGGAGGCTCAATGATACTGTCTCGTGATGTCATAATAGAGAAATCAGCTACTGTTGACATTTAATTTCAAGTGGTTGAGAAGTGGTTAACTTGAGTAGCAGTCATAAAAATCACAGCTACTGTGATACATTGTATTACATACATTGGGTGACACAAGTACACATATGGACAGTGCCACTGACAGCAGTGGGATCAACATACTGTATCACTGGGTTCAAATGCATTGACTTCAAGGCAAGATAAAGTATCACAGATTATAATGAGATGTATCACAGTCTGCATCTCTGCCCCAGCATGCACCTTGGGGAGAGTCAGTAGGAGGAGTTGGAGAGGAGTTACATGGCACACAGATTATAATGAGATGTATCACAGTCTGTGTCTCTGCCCCAGCTTGCACCTTGGGGAGAGTCAGTAGGAGGAGTTGGGGGGAGTTACATGGTTATCTGTTATTTGTATTATTTATATGATTGTCACGTGTATTACTGCGGTGAAGCGCTTTCTACATAAATGGCGCTATATAAATAAAGACATACAGTACATACATACATACAACATCCAACATGACAAAGCATATAGTTAAATATTTATCTGTTTCTCTCTCATATGTGGGGTCTGACTTACTTATCTCTCTCTCTCTCTCTCGCTCTCTCTCTCTCTCTCTCTCTCTCTCTCTCTCTCTCTCTCTCTCTCTCTCTCTCTCTCTCTCTCTCTCTCTCTCTCTCTCTCTCTCTCTCTCTCTCTCTCTCTCTCTCGTATCATCAAGAGGGTAATCTAAAGTTAATTTGCAGAATTTCAATAACCCTTGGCATTTGTAAATAATTTCTTTAGTAATGAAAGAGTTCAATTAAAAATAGATACATTTTATTGAAGAGTTTTAAATATATTCTTAGTAAAATATGTTACAAACTGACTTATAAATATAAATCTTATTTACAGATAGTCACAGAGCTTGGCATCAATAACAGAGCAGAAACAGCTAGGCGCCATCTTTTCTACATGTATATACTGTAAACCCCTTAGACTGATCATTTACACCATTTATAAGTGGAGTTGGTAAGGATACCTTTCTATTTATGAGACAAAGGATTGGACATTACTGTAGTGTTTTTGATTTAAACAAACAGGGCCCCAAATCTACTGTTGGGATTGTTTTTTGGAGCCCCAGATTTGGTCTTTGGATTTGTTTTTGTCATAGTTTATAGACTGCTTGCTCACTGGATTGATTGTACTTAATATGTCATACCAAAATATTACACAACATATGAATTTATAGTCACAAATACATTTTGCGAGAGTGTACGCAACAGCTCTACTCTGGGGGCCATGATGTTCACTTTTAAATGTCACATCTTCTTTAATATACACTAACGCAACATAGAGCGCTCCCAGATGGTATCGAATTGGTCTAACTGCATCAATACGAGACTCCCAACGTGTTTCACAAACTCTCTTTAGAGTTAAATTGGGTAAGGATTTTAAAAGAATGATCTATCTGTTGGTGGACCTGGGAAGAAATTATACAACGGTTGAATTAAGCCCAAAAATTAAATGGCACCTATATTGGGTTTGGCAGTGTTGTTAACCACTAGGTTCAAATAATGAGAACTACATGGTACATAAAACGCACGTGGGTTCATGTTCAACATGTCTTTGAACTCCATTATGCTTTCCCCGCATATTTGCAGCATTGTCATAGCTTTGGCCCTGCATATTTTCTACATTTATATTGAGATCCAATAGTTCCTTTATTATCCAATCACTTAAGATGATGTCATTTCTGCCAAAAAATAAAATGGAAGCCATCACATGGTACATCCACCAATTAGATTGGTGGATATATCATTTGTCAGTCAAATGTGATGTCACAGGCCTTATATAAGGTCTGTCATGTCTTATTTGACCCTAAGAAGCCGTCCGATCAACATCTCCCGGACCTGTGAAGAAGAAAAAACTACTCACCCGGGCCCACTCTTCAAGCAACTGAGGATCTACCCACCCTCCCATGGCTTTCTTTCACTCCCCCATGTCTTTCTTTCACCCCCCCTCCCCATGTCTCTTTCATCCCCCCATGTCTCTCTATCGCCTCCCTCCTCATGTCTCTCTATCGCCTCCCTCCCCATGTCTCTTTCACCCCTATCCCCATGTCAATTTTTCACGCCCCACCCCATGGCTCTCTTTCACCCCCCCTCTCTATGTCTCTTGCACCCCCTCCCCGTGTTTCTCTATCATCCCCCCCTCCACATGTCTCTCTATCACCCCCCCTCTATATGTCTCTCGATCAACTCCCCATGTCTCTTTCACCCTCCCCTCCCAATGTCTCTTCAAACCCCTCTCCCCATGTCTCTTCACCCCTGCTCCCATGTCTCTTCACCCCTGCTCCCCATGTCTCTTTACCCCTGCTCCCATGTCTCTTCACCGCCGCTCCCCATGACTCTTTCACCCACTCCCATGTCTCTTTCACCTGCTCCCCATGTCTCTTTCACCCCTCCCCATGTCTCTCTTTTAAACCCATTCCCATGTCTCTCTTTCACCCCCCTCCCTTTGTCTCTCTTTCACCCTCCTCCCCTCGCCATGTCTCTTTCAACCCCCTCCCCTCGCCATGTCTCTCCTTCACCCCCCTCCCCTCGCCATGACTCTCACCCCTCCACCTTCCTTCCACATGTCATAAACTCACACACACACACACTCACACTTAACAATTCTTGGTATATCTATAGAGGGTATTACTGTGCATCTGTATTATTTTTTAGTATAATGCTACTAGTAGTAGTACTTTTTTTTAAACAACTCTGAATTAAAATTTTAATGTATCATAATGTAACAATCATTTTTTGTTTCTATAGCAACCATTTACAAAGTCACATCCCCTTCCTCTTTTGAAACAGGCTCTGGTAACCCCCTCCCCCCCTTTTTGAACACTGCCCTCTCCCTAGCTGTGCAAAACTTAATTGTATCCAGTGACTGCCTGGTCACATGATCACCCCAGAGAACTTTGCATTTTTGGTCCTCTTCTGCTGCACTGGCAACCATTTAGTGAACCCCCGAGCCGAATCTTCACCGATCAATCGCAACTTAGCTAATTACTTATCAATGTGTGGATTGTATTGATGCACATATCAAAGGGATTTTTTTTTTTAAACGACAGCTTGGACTGCTGCTTTAAAGGTGGGCAGAGTAAGTTTGGAAACGGGGAGGAGTCACAGACCTCCAAACAATTTAAATCTGCGCACACAAACCCATGTAAACTCAACCCCAGACCCACCTCACCATATATATTTGTCTTAAGGAGTGCTACTGGGTATGTGACATTGTACAGTATAAACACAAGGAAGGGAAGCCCAATGCAACATGATCCTCCGCCGACTTAAATTTAACATGTCAAAAACAGAACTCCTTATATTTCATGCCAAACCTGGCCCTACTACCACCTTCCACATTACTGTTGGAAGAACTACTGCACCGACACACTTTATTCGAGCAAATACCCAGTATGTACCTGGCAGATACCTGGAATGCGCCGCTCCTCACCTCTGACAAGCCCCGTTGTGTTTGCCTTCCCAGCCTGGGTTCATGCCTGGCTGACGGGCGGCTGATCTGTTAAATGATAATGATTAGGATTTAATAGGCTGCAATGCTTCGCGTGTCTACCAGATGGCATAAATTCATGAATTGTAATGCAGTATATATATATATATATATACTGTGCAGTATTGCAGCCAGCGGGAATAAAATGCTTCAATCCTTGCTGGAAAATACCTCAATGCACTCGGGCAGAAAACAGTCACAAACCTCAATACACCCGAGTATACCCGAATTCGTGGGACTAGCCGAGCTCGAATAAAGTGTGTCGCCAGTGTACTATACATGCAGTAGCCCAAGCACGCTGCCCTGAGGGTCACAGACTTCTCTCTCACATTCAAAAGGTAGCTAAACCTGTCATTTTTTCCTCCGCAATATTACAAAGATACGCCCTTCCACTGTTGCTCGACAGCTAAAACTCTGACACAGGGCGCATGCGGACAGCAGAGAGAATGGATGCGTGATCCCATTGCTCTGTGCCCCGCTCGTAATCTAATGAAATAAAACAACCTTTATTGTAAAATAAAAATCGGGAATTCAACTCCTAACACTCTGCCAAACTGCCGGGATGGCGAAGCGACAGTCCAAAACCCCGAAATCAAAGGGGCTCCCACAATATTTCCCCAGCACAAGAAATAGCGCGGCTGAAGCAGTAATGGCGCCGAGTTTGAATCAGGGCTCTGATTCAGAACGGGAAGGAGACAGGGAGGATGGAGAAAACCCAGAATACCAACCAGTTCGGCTTTGCGATTTTAATCGCCTTTACACAGATCTTAAAACTCTCCTTCAGGCAGAAATAAAAGAGATGGGGAGGGAGATCGGGAGCCTGGGGGAGCGCACGGGACGTGTGGAGACCCAGCTAGATATAACCTCCACGGCCGCCAAACGCAACACAAAAAAAGCAGCGGAGATTCAGCTTCAAATTACTGACCTGAAAGAGAAGCAAGAGGACGCCGAAAACCGCGAGCGGAGGAACAATATCAGGATTCGGGGGGTCCCTGAAGATGCAGGGGAGTGCGAGGAATTCGTTCTGAGATGGCTGGGTGAGCTGCTGCCGGACGTCCCCAAAGAGAGACTAGAAATGGACCGTTGCCACAGGGCCCTAAGAACGAGGCCTATGCAGTCTGAGCAGCCGCGCGACATCATAGCACGTCTGCATTTCTATAAGACCAGGGAGGCCATCCTACACAGGTCCCGGGATACACCGTCGGTGGAATTCGAGGGGGTAAAACTACTTATTTTTCAAGACCTGTCCCCCCTGACTTTGCTGCGACGCAGGGCCCTTTTACCAATCACTAAAGTGCTGAGGGACCACAGTGTTCGATATAGATGGACTTTTCCATTCGGGCTGTCCGTCAGTAAAAATGGCAGAGCCCACTACATGAGGGAGATTGGAGAAGGAGAGGCTTTCCTTCAAAAGCTGGGGCTCAAAGGGGCACCAGCGGCACCGGAGGAGGTGTAGGAAACCCCGGGCCCCAGCTGGGCAACGGCGGGTCAATCTCCCCGATCTCCACGCACCAAAAGCTGAATCCCAGCAAGGATATCGTTCTTTACATCCCACGTTGTTAGGGAAGCAAGTTTCCCAGTTTCCAGTTAAAGTTGCCTGGTACAATGTTACAGGCTTGTGTCCCCGTTGTTGAACAAGTATCCGCATCAAGATCCCCTCCGGTGGGGGGAAAAAAATCCTCGTTTGCCTATCTGTAAGAGACTATGTACTTACCTGGGTGATGACAGATGAAGGCCCAAAGATGGCGACGTACACGAGGTAGGAGAAGCATCCAGTCTGGAACGCAGGAGCAGGAAACCACCATCAGCCAGGCAGAGAACACACACATCCGTCCAGGTCGAACGACGCTCCCAAAATGGCGGCGGCCGGATGCTCGGGAGCTGAAACCGGAAGGGCGCGGGCGGCCATCTTGCAGGGGGCAAAGTGGTGTTCCAGATGTCGCAAGGAAGTGACGCGCGTCACACGAGAGGCCCTGACCAGCGGGAGATTCGAATCTACTTACGCGCCACAGCCACGGACGGAGAGGCAGCAGTGAACAGCGACGGAGGAAAAGAGACCCTATCCCCACACTGCAGAAAGGAAAGCGGGTGTAGAGGCCTTAGGATGAGGGTAGTGGGGCAATAATTCAGTAAAATACAGAGGGCTTACAAGGTGGAGGATAGAAACCAGGGCTGATGAAAGGAGTAGGGGGGGTAATCCCTAGGACTGAGGGCTTAAGCTGGATAAGAGGAGGTAAGCTGAAGGGCTAGGAAGGTAGGAGTCAGTAAGTAAGGGGAGGGCGTAAGGGAAGTGTTAGTAGCTGGAAGGAGACGGGAAGTAGAGGGAAAGAGAGGGGTAGGGTGGAGGAGGACAAGGGGAGCGGAGGAGGTGAGAGAAGAAGGCAAAAGCAGGTGACCATATAGGAAAGAGTATGTTACGGAAGGTGGAAGGTAAGCAATAGCAAGTAGAAGCGGGATAAGCAGGTTAAGCAGGTTAAGCGGGTCAAGCAAGTTAGAAGACGAGAAAGTATAATGAATAGATGGAGAGTGCATCACAGAGGGTATACTAGGAACAGGGTAAGGGGCAGAGACCACCCAACCGAATAGGGGATCATAGAATAGGGATTAAAGCGGCGGAAACAGATGCCTGGGTTAGCATCGAACATAGGAGTTATTAGAAATAAGATATAAAGGTTATGGTTAGTCTGTTGTTATAGGAGCGGGGTGGGAGCTGAGGGATCTCAGCCTGCTCTGCGGTCCGCATAGGCCAGGGGCTGGGAGGGGGTAGTCCCAGCGAATTCCTTTGGGAGGGAGGGGGATTAAGAGGTGAGGTAACATCGGAGGGAGTTCCGGGGCATGTGCCCAGTCCCCAAAGGCATTGGACTCTGAGCCAGGTTGGCAGGGCCACAGCTCGGAGGACATTAAATGTTTATTGTTTTATGTGTGTCATCCCCCATGTTTTCCTGTTGTTTCCCCCCAACCCACAGGACCCACCATCCGAGGATCATCATGAGCGTAACAGGAAGGAGACTGCCTTACTTCGGTCAAGGTTATTGGCGAAGCACACAACACTACCGCCCCCTGTCGCAGGTTCAATCCAACCCCAAGATGAGTAACGATCTGATCCTTATCTCCCATAATGTCAAGGGATTTAACAACCCAATAAAGCGTAGAATTGCGTTCCGGGACTATATCCGTAAAAAGGCAGATATAGTGTTTGTCCAGGAAACACACTTCTCCAAATCTAATCACCCCAACTACCTGGACAAGCACTATCGGACAGTTTTTATGTCCTCTGCGACAGTAAAGAAAAGGGGGGTGGCTATATTAGTTCACCGCAGAGTGCCCTACCAAGTGGTTAAATAATATAAAGATTCGGACGGACGCTATGTCATAGTCACAGGCACAATTAACAACAAAGAGGTCACATTAAGCTCAATATATGCCCCCTGCGAACAGACACCGCAATTCTTTACGTCATTCTTTGATAAACTACACAAGGTGGCAATAGGTTGTATATTCCTTGCAGGAGACATGAACCGCACCCTAGACCCAGACTTGGACAGATGCACGGGGACTAACTTACCACAGAAACATGACGTACTAACCATACTTCAAGGGCTGCATGATTGTCAATTACTTGACATTTGGAGGGAAAAACACCCCACGGAGAGAGCATACACTTTCTACTCACACCCCCACAACAGATACAGTAGGATAGATTACTTCCTGGTCTCTAATAAAGCGGTTTCCATGGTCTCCCATACTGGGATCCATGATATTTCATGGTCGGACCACGCACCAATTGAGCTGCGGTGTGCATTGCGGCTGCTGGACAGACCAGGGGCGAACTGGAAATTAAACGAGCTGCTGTTAAAAAACCCAATATCGGAGCGGGCGATAGGAGATAAAATCAAGGAATATTTTGTAATCAATACGGGGAGCGTATCTTCCCACTCTACACTCTGGGAGGCCCATAAGGCGACCATGAGGGGACTTCTAATGAATTTAGCAGCACAAACCAAATGAGCTAAGGAGTCCCAGATAAAAGATCTGCGAGGGAGACTAGCACACCTCTCCGTACGTCATAGTCTCAATAAACAGAGCGCTACCCTAAAGGAACTCTCTGACACCAAAACTAAACTCAATTTGTTGCTAAACTCCAGAGCCGAGAGGGAGTTGGCCTGGTCCAAGCGTAAGTTTTACGACAAAGCCAACAAGCCAGATACCTTACTTGCCAATAAATTGCGTAACAAACTCCCTAATTATAGTATCTCCTCAATCCGCACCAAGGGAGGGGACCTTAACTCCGACCCTAGAAGAATTGTCAAGGAATTTAAAAAAATTTATGAAGTTCTCTATGATGGAGATAAGGTCAGCCACACACAGAAAATAGATGAAAAAACCCAGAAGTTCCTAAAAGAGGCACGCCTTCCCAAATTGAGCAGGGCAGAAAAGGAGGCATTAGAGGGCGACTTTACGTTCGAAGAATTATCAGAGGTTATAAAGGCCCTTAAACCAGCTAAAGCTCCGGGACCAGATGGTTTTTCAAATCTATATTACAAAAAATTCCTTAAAATACTAGCGCCACAACTTTTAAAATTATTTAACGAGAACTTAGCGGGGGGCTCCTTTCCATCCCAGATGCTCCAGGCCTCAATCTCCCTGATCCACAAGCCAGGCAAGGACCCGGTGGACTGTAAGAGCTACCGGCCCATATCCCTGATCAATTCCGATGTGAAAATATTTTCTAAACTGCTAGCTAACAGGGTGGGTACTGTCCTGCCCAGGCTAATTCACCCGGATCAGGTGGGATTTATCGGAGGAAGGCAAGCGGCAGACAACACGAGACGGATCATAGATTTGATCGATCTGGCCAATAAAAAGAATACCCCGTCTATGCTGTTGAATCTGGATGCTGAGAAGGCCTTCGATAGGATCGATTGGTCCTATCTGAGGGCAGTACTAGGAGCATTTGGGTTCGAGGGATGCCTCCTACAAGCCATCTTAGCCCTGTATAAAGGCCCCACAGCTAGGGTGCGCCACCAGGGCTTCCCATCGGAGCAATTTTACATCTGTAGCGGGACGCGACAGTGGTGCCCCCTGTCCCCTCTGCTGTTTGTATAATGTATAGAACCCCTGGCGGCTCATATTCGCCTAAGCCCAATATAACAGGGATAGACGTAGGGGACCAATCCCATAAAGTGGCATTATACGCTGATGACGTTATACTGACCCTGTCGAGGCCGCTCACTTCCCTGCCCAATGTCTTTGAGATTCTGGGAGCGTTCAGCCTCATCTCTGGGTTCAAAATTAACCAGACAAAGTCTGAAGCCCTAAATATTAGTCTCCCGCGCCCAATGGAGAAATTAATCGAACTAAATTTTAATTTTAAATGGCAAGCCTCCTCAATCAAATACTTAGGTATCCAAATTACCAACACATATGACTCATTATACAAAGCAAATTATCCCAAATTATTCCAAGCTTTAAGAGAGGACCTGAGGGTGTGGGCGGGGTTTGGAATTTCCTGGTTTGGACGAATTCATAGCATTAAGATGAATCTCCTGCCAAGGGTGCTTTACCTGTTCCAGGCCCTGCCAATACCATTGGTGCGGGCAGATATCCTCGCCTTACAGTCAAAGATCATGAAATTCATTTGGCACAAGAAGAGTCCACGAATTGCTAAGAGTATACTAACCAGGCCCACGATTAGAGGGGGACTAGCGGTACCTTGCTTGATGGCATATTACAAAGCAGCAAGATTAGGTCAGATTGTCCAGTGGCACCTTGACCCGTCCCTGCAGAGATGGGTGGCACTGGAGAAAACCTGCTGTGCTCCAATTGAGTTGAATAATTTAATTTGGCTGCCAAAACGCTGCGACAACACGGTGGGGATGCTGCAACGGACCATGGTGAACTCTCTGGCGGTGTGGAGGAGTTCCAAATTTAAACATAAATTAACGACAAAACACTCCTTAATGACCCCGCTATTCGATAACCCAGACTTCGCCCCGGGGATGGCCAGAGAGCGGCACTTCAAAATTTGGATACAGTCGGGATATAAGCGGTTAATAAATCTGGAGGGGCCTAAATATATTAAAACATTTGAACACGTCAAATCAGAAAAAGGCCTCCCAAACACTGAATTATTCCGCTACCTCCAGATAAGAGCATTCTATAATGAATTTCCAATTAGACCAGCCAGGACCAATTTCGAGCAGCTGTGTTCCAGAGCCACGGACACACGGGGACTTACCTCTAGATTATACCGGGAAGTGATCTGCCCAGGTGGACGGGACACCGACAAACTGAACTACATGACTAAATGGGAGACAGACCTAGGGGAGACTTTAGAGGACAAAGACTGAAAGTGGATCTTACAGGCGGCGGCCAAAAGCTCCATATGCTCAACGTTAAAAGAGAACGCATATAAGGTCATGATGCGCTGGTATCACACCCCACTACGTTTATCCAAATTCGTCGGCGGTTATTCCCCGCTCTGCCCAAAACAGTGCGGGGAATCGGCGGACTTAGTCCACATGCTGTGGTCCTGCCCGAAGGTACTCCCGATTTGGGAGAGCATTAGAGCATGGGCACAAAGTATCCTCGATTTAGAGGTCCCCCTTGACCCGTGGCTGTTCCTTTTGGGCAGGCGGGCCCAGGGGTTACCGAAAACGGCACACAAATTGGTGGCACATATGGCCACAGCCACTAGGTGCGAGATCGAAGCATTGTGGATACAGCAAGATCTACCAGTCATCCCCAAAATCCGAAATAGATTGTGGCAAGTTTGCCAGATGGAACAGTTGACTAGCTGGGTCAACGACTCTGGCCGAAATTTCTTAAAAGTATGGGAGCCTTGGCTTACCCAATCCGACATCCCCGGGGTAGATGCCAGCACAATTTTGCAATAATAAATACAAGTGCGTTCTCTGGTGACGGAGCGGAACATTCTATAACTTAGGCACGTGACAGGTAGGATCCCCTCGAGTAGTAAAACCAGAACCAAGAGGAGGAGTCGTCAGGCGTCACAAAGAAGAGCGCAATACGGACCGAAAGCAGATCTTCCACTACCGAAGAACACGGTGGCAGTCCATTCCCTCTCCCCTACCCCCCGTCCTTTTCCCTCCTTGTTGTTTTTTCCCTCTGTTGTCAAGTCTTTGGTCTGGTGAGTCAGGTTTGTCTAGTCCTGTGAGTGCATGTTGAAAGTCCCTTGTTGCTTTTGAGTGATTTTATCCTTGATTGTGAGAGTGAAAAGGGTAAACCTCGGGGGGTTTCAAATTGTTTTACTAAGGGATGTGGCATAATGTACCTGTTGTGAAACCCAATAAAAATCTTGAAGTTAAAAAAAAAAAACTCTGACACAGACCCTCATTCTCTACCATCTCAAATACTGGAACCTTCTGCTGTCCGGCCTTCCTGCCTCTCACCTGTCTCCCCTACAATCTATCCTAAACGCTGCTGCCAGAATCACTCGACTCTTTCCTAAATCTGTCTCAGCGTCTCCCCTGCTGAAATCCCTCTCCTGGCTTCCTATCAAATCCCGTATCTCACACTCAATTCTCCTCCTCACTTTTAAAGCTTTACACTCTTCTGCCCCTCCTTACAGCTCAGCTCTAATTTCTCGCTATGCACCATCCCGACTCTTGCGATCCGCCCAATGATGTCTTCTATCTACCCCTTTTGTATCTAAAGCCCTCTCTCGCCTTAAACCTTTCTCACTGACTGCCCCTCACCTCTGGAATGCCCTTCCCCTCAATACCCGACTAGCACCCTCTCTATCCACCTTTAAGACCCACATTCTAACACATCTGCTTAAAGAAACATGTGAGTAGCTCCGTGGCTGATACTATAGACCGCATACAAAAAGCTTGGCCCATTGCAGACGCACTTACCAGAACGCCCTTCTACTGTCTCTGTATGTTCTACCTACCAATTAGATTGTAAGCTCTTCGGAGCAGGGACTCCTTTTCCTAAATGTTACTTTTATGTCTGAAGCACTTATTCCCATGATCTGTTATTTGTATTATTTATATGATTGTCACGTGTATTACTGCGGTGAAGCGCTTTCTACATAAATGGCGCTATATAAATAAAGACATACAGTACATACATCCAACATGACAAAGCATATAGTTAAATATTTATCTGTTTCTCTCTCATATGTGGGGTCTGACTTACTTACTTCTCTCTCTCTCTCTGTCTCTCTCTCTCTCTCTCTCTCTCTCTCTCTCTCTCTCTCTCGTATCATCAAGAGGGTAATCTAAAGTTAATTTGCAGAATTTCAATAACCCTTGGCATTTGTAAATAATTTCTTTAGTAAATAAAGAGTTCAATTAAAAATAGATACATTTTATTGAAGAGTTTTAAATATATTCTTAGTAAAATATGTTACAAACTGACTTACACTGGCGACACACTTTATTCGAGCTCGGCTAGTCCCGCGAATTCGGGTGTACTCGGGTGTATTCAGGTTTCTGATCGTTTTCTGCCAGAGTGCATTGCGTTATTTTCCGGCAGGGATTTAAGCTTTTTATTCCGGCTTGCTGAAATACTGCAATGCCGTGAAAATACACATGGTGGCGCTTGCGAGCTGTTCTCTGTGAAGCCGTCCCCTATAATGAATTGTAATGCAGTATATATACTGTATATATATAGATACTGTATAACAACAACCCCTATAAGCCCTAACATACAGTACTGTACACATACAGTACAGTATTGTATATGCACATACATAAATGATACTACTGTATGGGCGGCGGGGGCGAGATGTGTTTGCAGCAGAGAGAGATCCGCTGCTCTCTCTCTGCGCAAACATCGGCACAATAAAAATTATTTTAAATACATTTTTATTGATAGTGTAGATGTGCAGGGGGTCTCCGGAGCTGAATCGCGTTGGTTTTAGGTCTGGGGACCCCCAGCCCCCCGAGTTACAGGCCCCTTTAGGGGGTGCCGGTATCCCTCTGCTTGGTTTAAAGGGCCCGATCACGTGATCGCGGCCTGTAAACCAAGCAGAGCAGAGGGATACCGGCACCCCCTAAAGGGGCCTGTATCTCGGGGGGCAGGGGGTCCCCAGACCTGAAACCTGTGTGCTTCTGCTCTGGAGACCCTCTGCACATGTACAGTATCAATAAAACACATACAATATACAGTATAAATAAACACTCGTTCTTTACCTTAGCGGCTATGCGCTATGGTAAAGAAGCATCATTTCTGTATTTTAATAATATTGTACAGTGAGCAGGGGGTTCCCTGAGCCAGAAATTAATGCTCAGGGACCCCCCCTGCTCCTGCTCAATATTATTAAAAATACAGAAATGCTGCGTCATTACCATAGCGGAAAGCCGCTAAGGCAATGAAGGGGTTAACCCACCGTGCCCGCTTTATTGTGTGTAGTGGGGATGGGTGAGGGGGGGTATTTGGCCCTTGGTGTGAGTTTAGGACTTGCGGGGGGGGGTTGCGGGTGCACTTAATCCCTTCACGACCGTAGCAGTTAATACCGCTACGGTCATGAAGGGGTTAAGCCCTCCCGCTACCCCCCGCAAGCCCTAAACAAGCACCGTTGGGGCTAATACCCCATTCACCCACCCCCGCTACCCACAATAAAAAAAATACACACACACAGCAGCCGCCAAAAAATAAATAAATAAATAAATGACAATAAATACATTTGAAATGAATTTTTATTGATAGTGTAGATGTGCAGGAAGTCTCCGGAGCTGAATCGCGTTGGTTTCAGGTCTGGGGACCCCCGGCCCCCCGAGATACAGGCCCCTTTAGGGGGTGCCGGTATCCCTCTGCTTGGTTTAAAGGGCCCGATCACGTGATCGCGGCCTGTAAACCAAGCAGAGCAGAGGGATACCGGCACCCCCTAAAGGGGCCTGTATCTCGGGGGGCAGGGGGTCCCCAGACCTGAAACCTGTGCGCTTCTGCTCTGGAGACCCTCTGCACATGTACAGTATCAATAAAACACATACAATATACAGTATAAATAAACACTCGTTCTTTACCTTAGCGGCTATGCGCTATGGTAAAGAAGCATCATTTCTGTATTTTAATAATATTGTACAGTGAGCAGGGGGTTCCCTGAGCCAGAAATTAATGCTCAGGGACCCCCTCTGCTCCTGCTCAATATTATTAAAAATACAGAAATGCTGCGTCATTACCATAGCGGATAGCCGCTAAGGCAATGAAGGGGTTAACCCATCGTGCCCGCTTTATTGTGTGTAGTGGGGATGGGTGAGGGGGGTATTTGGCCCTTGGTGTGAGTTTAGGACTTGCGGGGGGGGTTGCGGTGCACTTAACCCCTTCACGACCGTAGCAGATAATACCGCTACGGTCATGAAGGGGTTAAGCCCTCCCGCTACCCCCCCGCAAGCCCTAAACAAGCACCGTTGGGGCTAATACCCCATTCACCCACCCCCGCTACCCACAATAAAAAAAATACACACACACAGCAGCCCCACAATTAATAAATAAATCTAAATAAATAAATAAATACATGAAGAGAAATAAATATATACTGTATATATATACTGGATATATATACAGTATATATATAATAACAATCCCTATACATATACAGTATATACTTTGTATATATATACACTGTATATATATATATATATATATATATATATATATATATATATATATATATACATACAGTATACAGTATATATACACACATGATGAACCAATATACAAATACATGTAGAATGGTTATCAAAATCATACTGTCCTACAGATAACGCTTCTCTATACAGACAATAATAATAATCCATTTAATAATCCTAACTGATTTTACAATATAAAACATAACATTCCAATCCACACAGTACATTGCATTTACATTGTATAAATGATGCATAAAATCTATGCACCATATACATTCTGCAAATGAATGTTAACAATATAATTGCAAGCTACTCTACCAGTAAATACAAACACTTCCAAACAATTCAACTATTTTAACCAATCAAGTATACAAAAATCAATATATACTGTAAGTACCAACCAGAAAACACAATTTAAAACCAAAGCTAACCCTTACAATACCAAGGATTACATCTATCTAATTGTAAAAAACCTTATACATTATACACAGCATTGTTTAAAGCCCCCTCCCCCCTAATGTTTCTGTTAAACAGATTACACTGAAGGGAGAGAGATATAAAGGCCTAAAGCCCCTTCCCCCCTAATGTTTCTGTTAAACAGATTACACTGAAGGGAGAGAGATATAAAGGCCTAAAGCCCCTTCCCCCCTAATGTTTCTGTTAAACAGATTACACTGAAGGGAGAGAGATGTAAAGGCCTAAAGCCCCCTCCCCCCTAATGTTTCTGTTAAACAGATTACACTGAAGGGAGAGAGATTTTACAGAAACACACATTAGGGGGGAGGGGGCTTTAAACAGATTACACTGAAGGGAGAGAGATGTTTCTGTTACCAGTAAATCTCCCTCCCTGCATTGCTAACCACCCTCACCCCCTACCCACATACCGTTACCCCCCCCAATCCTGGCCATGGCCCCTCCGCTTCTGCAAAACAGACACAAAAATTAAAACATACAAAGTAATGTCCCCTAACCCCTTAATCACCATAGCGGTTATTAACCGCTACAGTCATGAAGGGGTTAACCCACCCTCACCCACCACTCGGGAGCCTACATACCCTCCCACACTAACCCCCCCCACCCGTGAGGCCTAACCACCCAGTCAGTACCCACAAGGGAGGCTTACCCACATACCGTTGGGGAAACACCCCACCCCCACCCCAGTACCCACAATAAAAACAGTACAATGACCCACAATAAACAGCATTATATTTATTAAATACATTACCCACCCCCTGTGCCCCCCATAAATACAAGATTTATTCTTTTACATTCAGGGTCCATAACACAGCCCCATGCTAGTCCCCGGTGGGCTGGCAGGGCACCTGGACAGACCTACAGTTTACCAGCAGCATTCCACAGGTTCTGGAGGCCTGCTGGTGGATCCTGCCAGCACCATGGCGCCCAGGTGGTCTCCTTGGGTCACCGTGAGCCACAATTGGGTCCCCACGGTAGGCCCAAGGATGTCTGGGAGCCCCGGGTCAAACCCACAGGTGTCTGCGGGGCCTCGGGTGGTTCCCATGGGGGTCTGGGGAACTCACTGGTGCTCACTACGGGTCCGCAATGCCCCCACAGAAGTGGGACCACACATCATCATCCCCGCACCTACGGGTCGGAGGTGCCCCCACAGAAGTGGGACCACACATCGTCATGCCCGCAGACTACGGGTCGGAGGTGCCCCCACAGAAGTGGGACCACACATCGTCATCCCCGCATGTGTCACCCGTGGAACCACCAGCCTGCTACCCTTTAGGATACCCGAGGATACCAACAGGTGGTCTCCATAGGCCCCACGCAAAACCACGGAATCAAACCCTGAATGTAAAAAAAATAAACCTGGCCTATACATTCAATACATACACCCTCCCCCCCAACACCTACAGTACAATAATGTGCAAAATAACTATTATCCAGATATGGATAATAGATTAATTGCCCATTATTAAAAACATTAACTAGCATATAAAAATAAATAAAGTACTACTGACCTCATCAATACGAAGTGTCCGACGCCAGCGCCTTCCTTCTCTTGCCCACACAATACATAGCCAAAACCAAGGCAATACATTGCAAGTACATTCAGATATCAATTAACCCCTTAAACACCTTATCGGATAATAACCGCAAAGGTAATTAAGGGGTTAAGCCACACAGGCACGATACCCACCCTTCACCCATGAATTTGTACTGTGGCTTCATCATGCAACTATATATATATATATACTGTATATATATACAGAGAGAGAGATATATACAGTATATATATATACAGTGGTTGACAAATCACCAAAAAATCTACTCGCCACACAAAAAAATCTACTCGCCACCTAGTACCAAACGTGTGCTGCTTGGGCCAATATTTACTCGCCCGGGAGTTAAATCCACTCGCCCGGGGCGAGCAAATGTATAGGTTTGTCGAACACTGTATATATATATATATATATATATATATATATATATATATATATATATATATATATATATATATACACACACGTTATATACACACCCATGATAAACCAATATACAGTACAAATAAATGTAGAAGGGTTATCAAAAGCATACTGCCCTACAACCAAGTAAACAAAAATCAAAAGCCAATACATTGCAATTACATTCAGATATCAATTAACCCCTTAAACACCTTATCAGATAATAACCGCAAAGGTAATTAAGGGGTTAAGCCACACAGGCACGATACCCACCCTTCACCCATGAATTTGTACTGTGGCTTCATCATGCAACTATATATATATATACTGTATATATATACAGAGAGACAGAGAGAGAGATATATACAGTATATATATATATATATATATATATATATATATATATATATATATATATATATATAAGACACACAGATGAAAAGAACAAAGACAATCCCCTTAGTAGCACTCTAAATTACACCTAAATTAATCTATAAGATAAAGATGGTTAAAAAGAAACAGATGCTCCGCCAATTCAGAAAAAATGAACAAGATTTTATTGATTAAACAACAAGACACACTAACTTAAAAACATAAAAATACTAAAGACAGCCTATGAAAATATATATGTATCAAAAATATAAAGAGAGGACTACTAATCAAACACTATCAGTATTACAAAAAGAAAAAAAACTAAAATGTGTCTAAATAAAGTTTAAATAATGACAACAAAATAGTTTAGTCTAACATAATAGGCAATACAAAATATATTCCCACTGACATATGCATGAAAGAATAATAAATCATTGCGTTGGAAAAAGTATATAGTCAATGACCCAGTATATAGCCAGGAAAAATTAGTATGTATACCAAAAACAGAGGGGAAAAAAAAGAGATAAAGCAACCAGGGAAAAATAATATAACAATAATAATAGTTATACCCTGAACAGCATTTCCCCAAAATGAAATCAATGAGAACTGATGCAGCAAATAAAGAAAAATATGACTAATAAAGACATATTAGCAAACAGAGTCATACATATTGAAAACACCACAAAGCGCAGCACTGCAAGGACAGGTAATGCCCAAACAGTAAGGAGGGTAATACTCAGCTGCAGCTAGATTGTGTAGAGTTTGTTTCCATATTGATTGTACAGGATGTGTTTCCAAAGTCTGCTTATAACAGGAACCAAAAATAAAGTCCAAAATGCTGCATCAGATTCATCATAAATCCCTCAGAATAGAAGATTACATAAAGGCTGTAGTAAAGTAAACACTCAACATGTTTCACCCGTCGGTGGGCTTCTTCCCGGAGTGGTAAAATTTAAAGTGAAGGCGTGCAGTGTTTTATAGATGGTAAAGTAATTAGTTCCAGCTTTGTTCTTATTTTCCTGTCCAATTAAAGCTACCTGCTCAGTTGAGCTGCGTCACGCACACCAGTGCAAGCAATATTGTAATCATTTCAGGCAGAGCTTCAAATTAAGCCCATATATTTGCACTGGTGTGTATGAAAATAACAACTTCACAGCACAAAAAATGACAGCTTGCAAGTATATAGATAACTACGGTTTTGTAACAAACATCTCTCCCCAAAAAGACCGTGGTGCAGCTACAGACATAAAAATCAGCAGCACCGTTTTTCTTTTGCATCTCTGGAAATGCAAACAGCATCATTTTGCACAAAATCAGGAATAAAATGCAGCATGAAGTAGTTTAAAGTATTTTAATACAACTTTAAAGATCTAGTTTTATCCAATTACTACTAGTCATCATTGTAATTATACCAATAATACTAAACTAACAATATTATTCTCTGACATAGTCTGAAAACATAGACACACTTTAGCAATCGAAGCATAAATACAGAAACCAAAAAAAAAAATCTGTGTAGATGGTATTTCCATCAATACTATGGTTCTGAAGCAAGGATTATGCTGACGCAGACGTCATGGGTGATGTATTAAATGACGTCACTAGCAGATCATATCAGAGACTGGTGCAATGGGAGGTTTCAATTCATTTACCAAAGCATTTTATAGTCCAAGCAAAAATACAGAAACCAAGGAATCTGTATAGGAGATGTTTCCATAGATGCTGTGATTCTGACGCAAGGGTTATGCTGAAGCAGACGTCATAGGTAATGTATTAGATGACGTCACTAGCAGATCATATCAAGGACTGGCGCAGTTGGATGGAATCAATTCATTTGCCAATGCACTGACAAATCATATGCAAACTTATTTCTGGGTTGGTGGGAGAGGGAGGTGGTTTTTTGTGAGGAAAATCTTCATCTTACCATGCATGTTTTGTTGTGGTTGAGATACATTGACGATATTCTTATTCTCTGGCAGGGCTCTGCTACAGAGCTTAGGAGTTTCGTCGATGTGCTCAACCACAACAAACTCAATATTAAACTTACTTATAAATCAAGCACTGAATCAGTGGACTTTCTGGATCTCAGGATCTTCATTGATGAGGTTGGCAGTATTGGTACTGATATTTTCAGAAAATCTACCTCCACAAATTCAATCTTGCATGCCTCAAGTTTTCATCAGCAGCACCAGATTCGGGGCATCCCCCGCAGTGAATTTTTGAGATTAAAGCGTAATTGCTCAACCGAGGTTTGTTTCGAATCTAGAGCTGCTCAGATGCGTCAAAGATTTAGATCTAGAGGCTACAGCAATAAATACATTCAAGCTGGGTATCAGCACAGTGCAAGTAGCAAACGCATTACATTATTACATCCGAAAATGAGGACACAAGACACCAAAACACGTTTTATTGGTACATACAATGACAGGTGGAAAGATCTCCAGTGTATTTTACAAAAACACTGGCCTGTCCTATGTACAGACGGAGAACTAAGGGAAGCGGTAGGTGACAAGGTCAACATGACAAGTCGACGGTCACCTAATCTCAAAGACCGAC
Source organism: Ascaphus truei (assembly GCF_040206685.1). Classification (NCBI taxonomy): domain Eukaryota; kingdom Metazoa; phylum Chordata; class Amphibia; order Anura; family Ascaphidae; genus Ascaphus; species Ascaphus truei. The sequence continues at coordinate 88,826 of NW_027457252.1, read as the reverse complement.
TTGTACATAGTCATTATGTTCCCCATACAAGCGAAACATTCTTGTCTCTCAGGAAAAAGGGTTTCTCTAAATGTAACAGCTGCTCTGCCTGTAGGTATATGGTACAGACGGACAAATTTTTGAACAGTAAACACACTAAAGAATATAATATTGGATACACCCTTAACTGTAAGACCAAGGGGGTGATATACTGTTTAACTTGTCCCTGTGACCTTAAATATATTGGCATGACTACACGAGAAGTCCGCTTTAGGGTCTTAGAACACACAAGAAATATCAAAACGGCACAACGGGATTTGGATTCATTCAAAAAAATTACATCTGTAGCTAGACATTTCCTTCAATATCATGCTTCAGACAGTACGTGTCTAACAGCATTTGCCTTTGATAAAGTGGCCCTAGGCATAAGGGGTGGGGATTTGGAGAAAGCTCTCCTTAAAAAGGAGTGTCGCTGGATAGTTCTTCTCAATACCATGCAGCCCATGGGACTAAATGATTCTTTAGGGTTTGCTATGTTTTTATAGTTTATAATTGACATCTGTACATATATGCAATATTGTGTTCCAATTTAACTTCATTACCTTGTGAAGACGCGTGGCCCCCTTTCTTTTGAAATTAATTTTGCATAAATATGTATTATTTCGTTCCTCTCTGTTTTACTATTTAACTTTTTTAACAAAATTTCATAAATTATTTTCTGATATAATGTCATCTTCTACTCTTTTATAAATATACAATTCTCTTCATTAATTTTCTCATGTTCTCAATACTAACTCTAAATATACTATTGTTCTATGTTATTAACATATATGTCTTTGCTTTGTCAGTGCATTGGCAAATGAATTGATTCCATCCAACTGCACCAGTCCTTGATATGATCTGCTAGTGATGTCATCTAATACATTACCTATGACGTCTGCTTCAGCATAACCCTTGCGTCAGAATCACAGCATCTATGGAAACATCTCCTATACAGATTCCTTGGTTTCTGTATTTTTGCTTGGACTATAAAATGCTTTGGTAAATGAATTGATACCTCCCATTGCACCAGTCTCTGATATGATCTGCTAGTGACGTCATTTAATACATCACCCATGACGTCTGCTTCAGCATAATCCTTGCTTCAGAACCATAGTATTGATGGAAATACCATCTACACAGATTTTTTTTTTTGGTTTCTGTATTTATGCTTCGATTGCTAAAGTGTGTCTATGTTTTCAGACTATGTCAGAGAATAATATTGTTAGTTTAGTATTATTGGTATAATTACAATGATGACTAGTAGTAACTGGATAAAACTAGATCTTTAAAGTTGTATTAATATGCTTTAAACTACTTCATGCTGCATTTTATTCCTGATTTTGTGCAAAATGATGCTGTTTGCATTTCCAGAGATGCAAAAGAAAAACGGTGCTGCTGATTTTTATGTCTGTAGCTGCACCACGGTCTCTTTTTTTGGGGAGAGATGTTTGTTACAAAACCATAGCTATCTATATACTTGCAAGCTGTCACTTTTTGTGCTGTGAAGTTGTTATTTTCATACACACCAGTGCAAATATATGGGCTTAATTTGAAGCTCTGCCTGAAATGATTACAATATTGCTTGCACTGGTGTGCGTGACGCAGCTCAATTGAGCAGGTAGCTTTAATTGGACAGGAAAATAAGAACAAAGCTGGAACTAATTACTTTACCATCTATAAAACACTGCACGCCTTCACTTTAAATTTTACCACTCCGGGAAGAAGCCCACCGACGGGTGAAACATGTTGAGTGTTTACTTTACTACAGCCTTTATGTAATCTTCTATTCTGAGGGACTTATGATAGATCTGATGCAGCATTTTGGACTTTATTTTTTGTTCCTGTTATAAGCAGACTTTGGAAACACATCCTGTACAATCAATATGGACACAAACTCTACACAATCTAGCTGTAGCTGAGTATTACCCTCCTTACTGTTTGGGCATTACCTGTCCTTGCAGTGCTGCGCTTTGTGGTGTTTTCAATATGTATGACTCTGTTTGCTAATATGTCTTTATTAGTCATATTTTTCTTTATTTGCTGCATCAGTTCTCATTGATTTCATTTTGGGGAAATGCTGTTCAGGGTATAACTATTATTATTGTTATATTATTTTTCCCTGGTTGCTTTATCTCTTTTTTCCCCCTCTGTTTTTGGTATACATACTAATTTTTCCTGGCTATATACTGGGTCATTGACTATATACTTTTTCCAACGCAATGATTTATTATTCTTTCATGCATATGTCAGTGGGAATATATTTTGTATTGCCTATTATGTTAGACTAAACTACTTTGTTGTCATTATTTAAACTTTATTTAGACACATTTTAGTTTTTTTTCTTTTTGTAATACTGATAGTGTTTGATTAGTAGTCCTCTCTTTATATTTTTGATACATATATATTTTCATAGGCTGTCTTTAGTATTTTTATGTTTTTAAGTTAGTGTGTCTTGTTGTTTAATCAATCAAATCTTGTTCATTTTTTCTGAATTGGCGGAGCATCTGTTTCTTTTTAACCATCTTTATCTTATAGATTAGTTTAGGTGTAATTTAGAGTGCTACTAAGGGGATTGTCTTTGTTCTTTTCATCTGTGTGTCTTATATAGTTTTCACTATCCCCTAGCACCATCAGGTCCTATTTAATTTATATACTGACTTTAACTGGGATATATATTTTATTTTACCCTTATAGTTAGTTTTATTAAAGGGCTTGAGTTAACCTTATATATTATGTGTTGAGCAACTTCTCCTTTTGTGTGTTATGCTTATATATATGTTGTGGTTATTTTGGGGGTTCAATATGAGCTTGTAGGTGTCCTGTATGTTTTAAGAAGAAAAAAAAAGAAAAAACAAATGGCGCACAGCCAGGAAGCCAGGTGGAGTAAAATAAATACCTTTAATTCAGTGCATGGCTGAAAACATCTTCACCCCTTGGGGGACAAAAACACACACCTCCTACGCGTTTTGGACCGGTAGGTCCTTTATCAAGGAGTCTGGGATATGGAGAGATAAGCTACCTTATATACCTGTATTGCCATTAAAGTAATTAGGCAAATCTGCGCACCATCGCGCGAGAATACCCATTGCGCATGCGCGTGACGTCACACGGGGCGCCGATACACCAGCCCTGGGGCTTATGGGTACGGACCGCCCCCTGTTCCAGTCCGCGCACGCCCACATCAGGCATGTAAACAGGAGTACTATTCCCGGTCTCTGCTAACAGATCCGCCCATCGTGACGTCACTGCGGGCCTCTGATAGGCTAAGGCGCACCGCTACACCACCAATGAACATGATGAGCAGATGATGCGACTACCAATCAAAATGGCCCCAGCTAACATACACAATAGGGCGCAATGATCAAAGCACCTATTAAGGATTGACTGCAAATTATAACATATATCAAGAGCAATTTTGTAAAAACTCCCAATAATATCATAGTACCTCATCGCTCCAGCTCCCAACAGTACAAAGACATTCAACATGATTGTAAAACACGACCTTATTATTAGGTCCACACCCATATAAGACATCATAATCAACAAAATAACATACAATGTCTAACTTAAAAACACCATTAGAATATTAAAAACAAACTTAAACAATCTTGAGACCTTCTTTATGCAAGTCTTTAAGAATTTTCCTCCAAAGGGAGGAGGAATTGATGAATCAACATATCTAAGTCTCTTATATAGAATATATTTGCTAATATCCATAATTCTCAAAGCTGATTTTTGGTACAGATAATTAACCGTATTTTTTAGCAGTAATTTTTAACAACTTAAAGCTGTTCAGGGTGATAGATACAGCATGTATTGACCTATTGATTTCAAACATGTCTAATATACATACTGGGACATCATTTTATATACTGTACTCTAAACCATAGATGCTCTGCAGCATACCAAGTACAGACACAAAAGCAACAACAAAAGCAACGATAAAAGCAAAGTCAGAAAACAGTTTTGCAACATTCTAGCAGGGTTAATATGATAAGATAATAAGAAGTGGCCCAAATTCCACTCTATATTTAAACCGCAGGGAGTTCTGGTCTGGAGCATGAAAATCCAGTGCTTGTAGGTATTCTGGAAGCTAGAGAATCACGTGGTAATCACTTAGCTCAGATAGTGCCAACTCGCCCTCTTTCCTAAGCACGACAAGATCTGTTTCTTTTCTTGGTTTTATTGAGGGAAAACAGGATAAGGTACAGTCTCTTGTGTAGAGGTGTAGGTGTCTCTGTGTGTGCTCAGTATTCAAGGGAGGTGAAAAGATACTTCTACATCACCATTACAGGGATTACAGTAGGGTGCTTCCAAGTCCAGGGAAAATGGTGGAAAGGAAGAAGCAGTGTGTGCTGGGTGGTGAGATAGTCTAGGGACAGACCATCTGTGGGCAGAGCAGAGGGGAAGACAGCAGACTAACCCATTTGGGAGAAAGGCTGGGGCTGCCGTGGCAACTCACAGGAGTGCCTGGGGAAGCTGCAACATGTAGCAAAATGTAGCATCTTAATGCAGCAAACTGCTGGGAAGAGGGGAACTGTCACTGTGTTTGTGAGCAGAATCAAACACATGCAGCTTGCTCTAATAAGCTGACAAGCAGGGCTGCAATAAAAGAGGGGTTAAAACAAAAGTGGAGACAGGGGTATTCCTGTTCCATGACACTCCCCGTCTGGTATCTGTAGATACCACTATATGGCAGGCTATGTGGAACATATGTGCAATACATACAACATAACGATATACTGCAAAAGTCCATATTTCCATAACAATGTGATACCGGCCGGTACCACTGGCATCAAAGTCCTTTGGCCAGGCCTTCCAGTAAGGGAAGCCAGGTGGGTGCGCAGCTCTTGGTTAGCTTGATGCACCACAATGTCTCTTAAAAGTCCACGGCACTGGTAACCAGTTTTTTTCCATCACAGTCCGATTTGGGCATTAGAAGGATAGTCTCTGTAATTGGTCTTAGGAAGGTTTTAACGATCCCATTCTGGGCCACTCGTACTTCCACTTTGCGAACCCTTTCGTCTTCGCTTGGGATAGTTCTGATTATAAGTCCCATGGGCCATTCATTTCTTGCCACCTGTTTATCTTTCAACAAGACCACATCCCCCACTTGGATATCTGGTTTCACTGTTTGCCATTTGTGGCGTTCTTGGAGTGTCACCAGATACTCGCGTCTCCAGCGATCCCAAAATGTGTTGGCCAAGTACTGCACCTGTCTCCACTGTCGTTTGTGCATATCCTTAGAGTGGAAGCCTTCGACTGGGGTGGGGACGTTCCCTACTTTCTGGGTCAGCAGCATTGCTGGTGTCAAAACACTTGGCGATTCTGGATCTGTTGACACTGGGATTAAGGGCCTAGCATTGACTATTGCTGATATTTCGGCCATGAATGTGGTTAGCACTTCGTGAGTGAGTCGAGTCAGATCGGTTTTTAGCATTATAGAATCCAAGATACGCCGAACCACTCCGATCATGCGTTCCCATGCTCCGCCCATGTGAGAGGAGTGAGGAGGGTTGAATGTCCACGTGCACTCTTGGTCACGCAGGTATCTTTGGATACTATTGTCTCTATTGTCCTTAGTGTTTATTTGTAATTCCTTGCATGCTCCAACGAAATTGGTACCACAATCGGAGCGTATTTGTTTAACTGGTCCTCTGACTGCAAAGAACCTTCTGAGGGCATTTATGAAGCTTGAGGCATCCATAGATTCTATAACCTCGATGTGTATCGCTCGCATACTCATGCAGGTGAAGAGTACCGCCCATCGTTTGCTGTTTGCTAGTCCGCCTCTAGTTCTACGCGAGATGACCATCCAGGGCCCAAATACATCAAGTCCTACATAGGTAAAGGGGGGTTCTGTGTTAAGTCTGTCGACAGGTAGATCCGCCATCCTTTGGTCTTGGCTTTTGCCTCTCAGCATTCGGCACCTAACACATTTGTGGAGATTACTGGCCACGCACCTTTTCATGCCAACGACCCAAATGCCCGCCGCCCTAATAGCGCCTTCGGTGAAGTGTCGTCCCTGATGCATGACTTGTTCGTGGTAGTGGCGCACCAACAAGGTAGCGATGTGATGCCGGCCAGGGATGATGAGGGGGTTGCTTTCCTCCCTGCTCAGTTGGGACTTATTGAGGCGGCCTCCTACTCTCATGAGGCCGTCGTTGTCGATGAAGGGATTCAACTTCCAAAGTGGACTGTTTTTGTGAACACTCTTCTTTCCGCGAATGCAATTGATCTCTTCCGCATACGTTTCTCTTTGAACATGACTGAGAACAGTTTCCTTAGCCTTTGTAATTTCCTCTACGGTGCGCAGCTCTTTACAGATGTGCCAGCCGTGGCAGCCGGTAGTTTTACCATCTGGTGTCTGGCGGAAGGAGGAGGCTATATGCCCGAGATGGGCTACTGCTCGCAGAAGGGCCGTCCATCTTGAGAAGCGTTGGAATCGATGTGATCCGAATGCGTTTTTGTGCGATACATTGGTGAGAACCACGGATACTTGTGGGGGCCTTATCTCCGTATCCTTCTCGGGATCCACGAGTTCAAAGTCGCCAACTTGGGTTGGTGGTGTTTCCGTGGGCTGCGTGAGAAACGTTGGTCCTGTGAGCCACGACGTATTCTGCAGTTGAGATGCGGGCACTGATCTGGTGGCGTGATCTGCGGGATTTTGTTCTGTGGTCACGTGGTGCCATTGTTCTGGTTGGGTTGACTTCCTGATTCTTTCTACACGGTTAGCTACGTATACGTAGAATCTCCTTTTCTTGTTGTATATGTATCCCAGTACCACCTTGCTATCTGTGTAGAGTTTGACGGCATCTGGTTTGCTGTCCATCTCGTTCTCGATGAGCTCCAGTTCTACTACTAACACTGCACCACACAGCTCGAGCCTGGGTATAGTATGGTCGGGTTGTGGCGCCAGCTTAGCTTTGCCGAGGATGAACCTGATGTGGCAACCTCCATCCACGTCCGTGGTTTTTAGGTAGGCCACCGCTGCTATAGCTTTGGTGGAGGCATCTGAGAACACGCAAAGCTCTTTGCTGTGTGCGGCGGTGAGAGATATAGGTGAATAGGGGCGTGGGATTTGAAGTTGCTCGAGGGCCTTCAAGGAGTGTTTCCACGTTTCCCACTCTTTCCGTTTTTCTGGAGGTAGTGGGGTGTCCCATTCCTGTTTTTCGAAGGACATTTCTCTGAGGAGAGACTTCCCTTGTATAGTGACAGGAGCCACGAATCCTAGCGGGTCGTAGAGACTGTTAACGGTGGACAGGACTCCGCGACGTGTGAAGGGTTTTTCTTCGATGGCTACCTGGAACGTAAAGGTGTCTGTTTTAAGATTCCAGCTTATCCCCAGGCTCCGTTGTATGGGAGGCGTGTCGGTCCCCAGATCCAAATTCTTGAGATCTGGTGCTTGATCATCTGCGTGGAACGCCTTCATCACTGTGGCACTGTTGGAAGCTATTTTGTGCAACCTTAGGTTGGCCTTCACTAACATCTTTTGTGTCCTCTTGAGTAGATCTACGGCTTCTTCTTCGGTGGGAACTGATTTTAATCCGTCGTCCACATAGAAGTCTCTTTCGACGAAGCTCCTGGCGTCTTTCCCGAACTCTACTTCTCCGTCTTGAGCCGTTCTTCTGAGGCCGTAGGCTGCCACTGCCGGTGATGGGCTGTTCCCGAAGACATGTACTTTCATGCGGTACTCCGTGATTTCTTTTTCTATGTCGTCATCTTGGTACCACAGGAATCTTAGGTAGTTACGGTTGTCTTCTCGCACAAGGAAGCAGTGGAACATCTGTTGAATGTCTGCGGTACGGCGATAGGTTCCTTGCGGAAGCGGATCAGCACTCCCAGAAGACTGTTTGTCAGATCCGGCCCGGTGAGGAGAACATCGTTTAGGGAGACTCCCTGATGCTGAGCGCTGGAGTCGAATACCACTCGGATTTGGCCAGGTTTCTGGGGGTGGTAGACGCCAAACGACAGGAGGTACCAGCATTCTTCGCCTTCTTTCAGTGGGGGCGCCGACTCTGCATGGCCACTGTGGAAGATTTTTTGCATGAAGGCCACAAAGTGTTCCTTGGTCTCCGGTTTCCTTTGTAGGTTACGGCGGAGCGAAGCGAGCCTAGACATAGCATGGTCTCTGTTGTTTGGGAGGCGTCTTCTTGGCGAGCGGAAAGGTAGTGGGGCCACCCAACTGCCCAATTCGTCCTTGAAGAGCTCCTTATCCATTAACCTCAAGAATTCTTTGTCTTCCATTGATGGCGCCTGTTTGTCGTCGTCCTTTGTTGTCTGGAACACTGTACTCCCTAGGTTGTTGGGGTATTTTCTTGCCACAGGCGCGTCTCCATAGTTCCTTTTGGTCTCGGGCTTCTCGTGGACATGAAAGTGGTTCGGACAAGGTTTGAAGTGGGATATACGACCGTTCTCCAACAAGTTCGTCCGTAGGGCGCCTACGTTGTCGGGTCCTCGTATCCTGTCTATGCATACTTCTCCAACTACCACCCATCCTAGATCGAGCCTTTGAGCGCTTGGGCCGTTGTGGTCCCCATTTCGCTGTTCGCGGATCTTGTGTGCTCTCATGACGTCTCTGCCAAGTAGCAGCAGGATCTGGGCATCTTCGTCTAGTGGTGGGATATGATCGGCAATGGTTTTTAGATGGGGATGGTGTCGCGCCACGTCTGGCGTGGGGATCTCAGTCCTATCTTCTGCCATGTGATTGCACTCGATGAGTGTGGGAAGGGGCATGCTCACTTTGCCATCTATTGAGCATATGGTGTAGCCATTCACTCTTCTCCCTGTAGTCTCCATTCGCCCTGCGCACGTTCTGAGAGTGTAAGGAGAAGTACTGTCTTGTATGTCGAACATATCGAAGAATTCTGACCTGACCAGCGATCGGTTGCTCTGGTCGTCGATGATTGCATACATCCGTTTGGCTCTTTGGGGTTGTCCCTCTGGGTGCACTGCTACCAGACATATTTTAGAGCAAGATCTACCGTTGTTTCCTTCTCCGCATACTTCTGTGCATTTGGATGCTACTGACGTCCGGGGTGGTGTGTCTCCCACTTCTTCCTCCCCGCCCTGCTTTGTTGGAGGGTTAGGGGCTTTGCTTGCTTTGGGCTTCATAGCTTCCGGGTGTAGAGCGGCTATGTGCCTGTCGCTATCGCACTCTGTGCATTTCATAGCTTCTTTGCAGTCCTTGTATAAATGAGTTGTGGAAGCACAACATTTGAAACAGGCTCCCCATTCCCTGAGTAGGTTCTTTCGCTCCTCTATGGGTTTCATCCTGAATCTGAAGCACTTGTTAAGTGGATGCGGCTTTTTGTGGATAGGGCATTCTTTGTTAAGGTCCCTTGGTTTTTTGTCCCTGTCGGCCGTCTGGCTGGGACTCGCGTGGGTCGTAGGGGGCACGTCCGTCCTGTGGACCGAGATGGGTGTTCTGGAGTCCTTGTACCTTGCTGTTGACCTTTCGTTCCTCGGGTGGCTGGCGCTGGATGTGGTTTGCGCCCCTAAAATGAAGCTGGGGTCGTTCCTTGTCTTTGCTGCTTCGCGAATGAAGCTCAAGAAAACTGAGAATGGGGGGTAGACAACCTGCTTCTCCCTTTTGTATTTGGAACCTTGTGAAAGCCACCTTTCTTGGAGGTTGAAGGGTAGCTTTTCCAGGATGGGTCTCACTCCACGAGCTGAATCTAGGGCGTTGAGACCTATTAAGGAATGGTCTTTCCTTGCGAACTCCAGTTCTTGCAGCAGGTCTCCAAGATCTCGTAACTTCGAGTAGTCTTTAGTTGTGATCTTGGGGAAGCTCTCGATTCTTTTGAAGAGTGAATCTTCGACTGCTTCGGGGCTGCCATAGGACTCTTCTAGCCTTTCCCACACTAGGTCAAGACCTACTTGGGGTTGGTGCGAGTTTGCCGCCCGAAGTCTCTGCGCTTGCTCCCTGGATACGTTCCCCAGGAACTTGACTAACAGGTTGAGCTCTTCCCTTGCTGAGAAGTCCAAGCTGTCGATTGCGTCTTTGAACGTGAACTTCCACGTCCGGTAGTTCTGAGGGCGGTCGTCGAAGCTGATGAGTCCTGCGTGCACCAAGTCGCGCCGGATCATGTACTTGGCTATGTCTGTCAGACCTGAGACATCGGCGCGTTTGTCCCGTTCCGAGGTAGTTGCTGGGACGGTCTGTGCGGTCGCCTCTTCCTTGGCGTGGACGCGTGATGGCTGCTGGCCAGTGTGAGGGGCTGTTTTCTTCCGCGTGGGTGTACCTGGATTGCGAGCCTGTTGTGGTGCATCCGTGTGCGCGCTGGCGTGTGGATCACTCTTGTGGCTGTGGCTATCCCAGGCAGCATGTGCCATTGCAGGAACGGCATCTTCTCCTCGTGGGCCTTGCAGGTCTTCGGTATCTGTGGAGTCGCTCCATCCGTGTTGAGATGGTGCGCTGGTGTTTACACTGAAGAGGCTCCTTACGTTGTCTTCAGTGCGTCGGGCCGGATCCTCTGAGGCAATCCGTCTGTACGGTTGCTCCCCGCCGTCCTGTTGCGCGGCTGCTTCTAGGACTTCGGCTTGGGCTATAGCGGCGGCGGCTTCCTTCTCTTGATTAAGCGCCTCTAGTTCCGCATCAAATTCGGCTTTCCTACGCGCAGTGGCTGCGGCAGTAGCGGTGGCGTTAGCGGCAGCGGCATTAGCGGCGGCATTAGCGGCGGCTGTCTGTTCCTCCTCTTCTATGCGCGCTCTTCCTGCTCTTATGGCTGCCTCTCTGCGACTATATTCGGCCCTGGCATGTGCGTCCTCTGCGGAGGCTCGTGCCTTGGTAGCGCTTGCGCTAGCGCTGGACGCGTTAGATCGCGCTGATCTTGCTGACCTTGAGGAATGCCTGGATGTGCTTGAGCGCTGCGATGCGGTTTCCAGCAAAAGGTCTTTCCTCTTACTCTCGGCTTCCGTGATAGAGGTTTGCACGCGGCTGTCACGTGTCAAGTCAATATTGAGCTGTAAGTCCCTTTCTTGCAGGTTTTCGCCGGTATTAGCCCTGGCCAAGTAAGTGACGTATGCCTCGTAAGCTGTTGCACAGAATTGCCAGCGCCGGCGACATTGCATACCCCAAGTGCGGTTGTTTCCCAGGCCAACTCTAATTTGGTGCGGTGCGCTTCAATGTCAGTCTCATGTTTTTCGCGGGCCTTTTGTGTCAGTGTGACTGTCCGTTTAGGCCTTGCGCCTGCCTGCGCCTGTTGCAGATGCGCAGCGGTCTCTGTGTCTGAGAGATCGCTTTCCTGTGAGATGTCTGGTGAGGCTCTGAGTTCTGCCATGCTGTAGGTGTGTGTAGGCCTTTTGCCAGTGCGTGTGGCGTGCGGTCTTTTACCTTTTCAGCGATGGGCGTCTGTCTCAGATGGTGCCGAGCGGTGTCCTGCAGCGTGCAGCGTTGGGGTAGCTGTACTTACAGGTGTCCGTTGGCTCCTCACTGTGGGGCTGAGCAGCGGGTGGACTCAGACAGAGAAAAAGGCAGTTAGGAATTGTGAGAGAAGCACTGTTTGTTGCAAGGCTGCTGTGCAGTTTGAGCTACTGGTTGTCTGTGAAAGCTGCAGGCTGTGTGCAGTTGCAAAGGCTGCTCTGTATTTGCTGTGTAAGCTGCTTGCTTGTACTGCAGTAGAGGCTGCCCTATATAGTCATGGAGTTTGGAGTGGCCGCTCCTGTAAGTGTCTGTAAGGCACAGATATCTTTTCACTATTCTGGAAGCTAGAGAATCACGTGGTAATCACTTAGCTCAGATAGTGCCAACTCGCCCTCTTTCCTAAGCACGACAAGATCTGTTTCTTTTCTTGGTTTTATTGAGGGAAAACAGGATAAGGTACAGTCTCTTGTGTAGAGGTGTAGGTGTCTCTGTGTGTGCTCAGTATTCAAGGGAGGTGAAAAGATACTTCTACATCACCATTACAGGGATTACAGTAGGGTGCTTCCAAGTCCAGGGAAAATGGTGGAAAGGAAGAAGCAGTGTGTGCTGGGTGGTGAGATAGTCTGGGGACAGACCATCTGTGGGCAGAGCAGAGGGGAAGACAGCAGACTAACCCATTTGGGAGAAAGGCTGGGGCTGCCGTGGCAACTCACAGGAGTGCCTGGGGAAGCTGCAACATGTAGCAAAATGTAGCATCTTAATGCAGCAAACTGCTGGGAAGAGGGGAACTGTCACTGTGTTTGTGAGCAGAATCTAACACATGCAGCTTGCTCTAATAAGCTGACAAGCAGGGCTGCAATAAAAGAGGGGTTAAAACAAAAGTGGAGACAGGGGTATTCCTGTTCCATGACAGTAGGTGTCCTGTATGTTTTACACTATATCTTCATCACATTCATAGTAATGAAATTAAAAACACATCTATTCACAGAATTAAGTAGTCACTATGTGGGATTAGTTTAAGATGTATTTATTAGATAATCTATCACTATGTAACACACTTTAAATCACAAATAAATAGATATCACTTTATTGCAATGTATTCAGTTGTGGTAAGATATTAATGTTATTTGTAACACACATTAGATTAGAAATATTGTCACAATAATTAAGTATTACATTTAATATTTAGAGATCACTATAGTACTATTAGAATTTGTTGCCATGGTAACCTATAACAGGGGGGCACAAACTTTTGAAGCTACGCCCCCTGCTGGCCTCCCCTGGTCTCGCGCCCCCTCTCCTACCTACCAGCTGCATCAAATGATGCTACAGGGGCGCGTGACATCACGTCACATGACCCCGCGGTGTAATTTGACGCGCGTTGCCATGGAGACGCGTCTGAATCCCAGTCAGTGTTACTGTTGCAGAGGCCTCACGTGATCCCCGGCATTTAATTTAAATGCCTTGGGGAGGAGCGCGGGACCTCTGCAACCGCCCGCGCCCCCCCCAGACAAATCTCCTGCCCCCCAGTTTGCGCACCGCTGACCTATAACATTATGTAGCTTTGTAGTTAGGTTTAAATTCTCTGGATTAGTCTAATTGGATTTCATTCATTCCAGGACTCTGACCATAATCATTGGGTTCAAATCAAGGACACTTTCCATTGAAAAATAGACAAAAGTTTGGGGTCACTGAGTACTGAGCACTCATAGTTATCACAATTTAGCCAAATATGAGTGTGTTCAGTTTCTCCGCACACTATCTATCCTTAGCAAATGTTGTCTTCATTTTCAATTGTAATATGTATTTTTCTCATGTATTGTGTTGTATTGCATAACTATGTGTTGATATTACATCATCATTCCTCTATAATTATATATATACACTATATATATATATATATATATATACACATATATATATCTCATACAAGAATCTATTATTATCTAAATCAGTAACATCTGTGATCTATTATGCCATTACCAATTGGACTGTGGGACTATAAAACCTTTACGAGTGAGTTGTAGCATTATCCCCTGATGAAATCAGCTGTGTGCTGAAGAAACGCGTAGGTACTTTCTTCTCGTTGCTATTGCCGCACTATACGTCCTGACGCCGGAAGGGAAGTTGGTACGCGACCAAGACGAGACACCGGAATTACAGAGTGGAATCACAACTGCACGCCACAGATTGCCGGAGGACCGCACTGCGAGGGGCGCAGCCTACCGAGTTTCCCGGTCAACATCCAACGTGTGGAGCTGCGGAGGGACTTCCGGATTACCACGGAGCACGAGCTTGTCCCATACAATGCTTTTACCAAACGGACGTTTGTGAGTTTGTTATTTTTATCTTGTCCAGGAAATGAAATTGTTAAACTGAATTTACACATGGAGCGGGCGCTTTCTCTTCTTTTTTTTGTTTAGATATCTATCGAGGAGGTGGTTGTTTCCCTGAAGAGAGCTGCCAGGACTCCAGAGGACGCCCGAATTGGATCCTTTAATGATTTAGTTATAACATAGCTATTAGAGCTAGGTTTCTGGACTTTTATTGTGTTTAGGCAGAGTGTTTATTATTATTTTATCACAGCTACTTTTTAGTAATTGCACGGTTATTAATTCTGGCCACTAATTCTCACTACCACTATCATCTCTCTCTAGCCACCACCAAATTGCTATATCAGCTATATTAATTATTGGTTATACCAGGGGAGTACAAACTTTTGCAGCTGCGCCCCCCTGCCTTCCCTCCGCTGGTGCTCGTGCCCCCCCCCCTTATCTTGATGCGGCGTCACGTGACCTGCAGTGTCTTTTGACGAGGGTGACGTCACATGACCCCGCGGCTTCATTTGACACCGCGTTGCCATGGACACGAGTGACGCCGGCAGAGTCAAGGTAAGTATAGAGTTGCAGAGGCCTCACGCGATCCCCCGGCATTTAATTTTAATGCCTCGGGGAAGTGCGCAGGGGAAGTGTGCGGGGGAAGTGCGCGGGGCCTCTGCAACTGCCAGCGCCCACCCAGAAAAATCTCCCACCCTCCTGGGGGGCGCACCCCCCAGTTTGCGCACCTATGGGTTATACCACAGATGTCAAATGCTAAATAGAATTAATATAAGGTTTAAACTAAGCGCTGTCCTATATTCTTTTATATATATATACATACATACATATATACATATATATATATATATACTGTAAATATTCCTGTATATTCATTTGCATGTCTTAGACAGGTCTGCAACCCTGTCTTTCACCATTATCACCCAGCAAACAGCACTTCCACTGCAGCAAGGGATTCTGGGAAATGACATGCAAATGAGCACACAGTGCCACCTTTTATCTCATGCTCACATTACATGAGCAACCCTTAGTCAATGCATGCGGCTTTAAACACAGCTTTTAAGCAAGGACTTGGGAGACGCAAAGTCAGTTAACCCACTCACAGACATGTTTCAACCTTGATGGGTATCAGCAGTGTGAGGTTGGCTGCTGACATTTGCTCAAATGAGATAAGAGTAGGTAATCACCACGACTATTAAGGTTATGGTGGGTAAAAAAAGTGACTAAAACCCTCCACAGTAAAGCATAAAGCAACTGTAAATATTCCTGTATATTCATTTGCATGTCTTAGACAGGTCTGCAACATATATATATATATATATATATACACACACACACACACGTGTGTATATATATATATATATATATATATATAAAACATACTATATATATAGTATAGTGCACACTATAAAACGTTTACTATATATATAGTGCACACACATATAAAGTTTTATCCAACTTTTAATTTATTATTTGTAGAGAAAATGAACAATGTCGCCAGAAGCGCTATTTTTCAAAATGTAGCATCTCTACTAATTAGTGTAAATGATACTTCATATAAAGCAGGTTATGGGACACAGTAAATGACCATCATGTCTCTTATCACATCCCAGTATATGGATATCTTCTCTTATCACAAGCTGGTAACATCTGACAGGGCTCAGAGTCTGAGCCCAGAATGTGACATACAGAACATTCTCATTCTAAATTTCAAATAATATTGTGTTTATTTCTGACCTGACTGCCGTGGTTACAGCTCAACCGCTCTGTGCCTGAGTTCTACTCTATGTCACCACTTTCTGCCACAACCAGCTGACGGTGGATCTGCAAGGAGTTCAACGCTCATTGGCATCACATCTGTGGCTTGGTTGAAGTATAATTTCTCCATCTTTTTATTGGATTGTTTTTAAATAGATTTTATTTAGTTTAATAGATTATATTTCTTAGTTTAATAGATATTTATTTAGTATACTTGAATATATTTATTTGTTAAATAGATTATATTTCTTAGTTTAATAGATTATATTTATTAGTTTATTAGATTATATTTGTTAGTACAGTAGATTATATTAACTAGTATTTAAGTCTCCCCCTCAGAGCCCCATTAGAGAAATATTTTAGGATTGTGCACATATTTAACATCTTTTCGGAGTCGCTTATTTTTTAGATCCCTCGGAGCCGAAACCTAAAGGGGTTAGCTAAAAAAGTTCGAATCAAGAGGAGCCGCACAGCTTAAAGCCAGAACATTTCCAAGCGAGATGGAGACTGACTGGGTAAGATCTGATTAAAGGACAACCTTTGGGGAAAGAAAGGGTGATGGGGGAGTGTAAGAGCAAGGTGGTGTGTGGGAATGGGTCAGAGCAAGAGAACGCAAAAATGATGGGGATTTGCTGCACACCAAAAAAACAATAAGTAGTGATACTTTTAACGGTGTTCCTCAGTCCCAGGGAAGACCGGCATTTCGTTCAATGTATAGAATATGATTGATGGAAAAGGGCACACGGATTTGAATCAAGAAAGATCATTTATTGTACCACAGACTGCAACGTTTCGGCTGCTGGCCTTTCATTACTCGCTTTAGTGGGTTTAGCCACTTTACCTGAGAGAGGCCAGCAGGCCGAAATGTTGTAGTCTATGGCAGTGCAAGAGAAAACAGGTTGGGGGGGGGTTCTAGCAAGGTCGCCGATCCATGGGTGAGGGGCCCCGGGGGAAACTAGTCCTGGGCCCCGGGAAAGCTGTCTGTGGCCCATACATGCTGAGTAACATGTAGAAAGGACACATGTATGTTCAGAATGAGTTAGCATGTTATTTTGTGAGGCATCATAGCAGGTAATACTGTGCACTGCAAGCTCAGTCAGTGTGAGGAAGGGTCCGATGGAGGAGTTGGATGGTCCCAGAATATCTCAAAACTGAGGGGCGCGACATTTTCTTGGGGTGGTGGGGTTCGGCGCTTACAGAGGCCCCACGCTCTTCCCCACAGCCTTTAAATTAAATGCCGGCGATCGCGCGCAAGGCCTCTGTAAGTTCCCTTTCCTTGTCTCCGGCGGCTTCTGGAGACTACAACGTGGCGTCACCTGATGTGGCGTTGCCATAGAAACGTGATATCACATGACGTCGTTCGTCAGAACGCCGGAGACAAAGTAAGGAGGGGGGGGGGAGCAGGGGAAAAGGGTGCGCAACCCTGTCTTAAAGCATTGTCCTGCATACAGATCGAAGAATGGCAATGCGAAGAGGCGCCGAGAATCAGACGGAAAAGAAGACTGAAAAGAAGACAGAAAAGAAGACGGGCGAAGCAGGTGAGGGATGAAATAGCCGTCACTGTGTAACTCTTCCAATTAACAAAACACACAGAGGTAAATGAGAATTTAAATCCTCATAGAGATATATTAGTATTTTATCTGGTAGTGTTAGGACTCGCGAACAGGTGTCTGCCTTGCCGTGGCTCGCAAGCTTACAACGCTTTGGCCAAAGGGTTAAACTAAATGACCCTATTTCAAGAGAATATATAAGTATTTTACTGTGTATTTTTGTCATATTGGATGTAGCATTGGATTTCTCTGTCCTAACGCTTCCAATTACCTGCAACGTCATGCAGAGAAATAGCAACGCTTGTTTTTAATGCGTTAAGCGCCAAGGGGGAATTCAACTGCTGAGAGGTTAAGGGAGTTACTAACCCAAACTCAGCGACGTTTCTGTGTCTCTGTGATAACTCCCCCAGGACATGCCTGAAAACCAGAGGTAACTCAGAGCATTTTTTCCTGGTAAAATATTTGATAAATAGAAACATGATCTCGGAGACTGTGAGACACCGCCCTCCCCCCCTCCCCCCCTCCATCCTCTCCCCCTCCCCCCCTCCCTTCCCTTCTACACTTGGCGTCCCAAACCCCACCATAACCAATACATAAATAACCACAAACACGAGGTCTGGCGGTGCGAGGCCGCGGCTTTTTATTAAAACAGCAATTAACCTAAAAAGTGCCACCCCCTGCCAGAGTGCTCGCTCATTGGGTAAAGGCCAAAGGTACCCGATCCAGTGGCCCGTAACTGCCCCCTAGCCGGGCCCCGCCCCGGCCGTCTGGCGAGAATTGGCCCAAGGAACGCACGTGTAAATGAGCCGCGCCTACTCGCCGCTCCCAGCCTCCTTTTATTTTATTTCTGTTATTCATTTTCATTGTTTATTTATTCTTTTTTTATTTTAAACACGTACAACCAACATATTTACCAGAATTCACAATAAAGGGCAGGGTGGGCGGGAAGCTCATGGCAGGGCGCAGACTGACCCCGCGCCCCCGCCTCTGTCTAATTCTAACCTCCCTGGCCCTTCCCCCTGCCGTGTCACCCTCACTGCCAGAGGGGGGGAGGAGCAGGGGACACAGTCCACACTCACAGGTAAGGGAGAGCCAAGTCCCTCTGGTCACAGCGCCCGGTCACCGAGGGCTCAAGGCTACTTTTCTGGGTTATTTTGTAGCGAGCTACAGTGGGGATTATTTAGGGGTCTCCCCAGACACAGAGAGAACATTTAGGGGTCTCCCCAGACACAGAGAGAACATTTAGGGGTCTCCCCAGACACAGAGAGAACATTTAGGGGTCTCCCCAGACACAGAGAGAACATTTAGGGGTCTCCCCAGACACAGACAGAACATTTAGGGGTCTCCCCAGACACAGAGAGAACATTTAGGGGTCTCCCCAGACACAAAGAGAGAACATTTAGGGGTCTCCCCAGACACAGAGAGAACATTTATGGGTCTCCCCAGACACAGAGAGAACATTTAGGGCTCTCCCCAGACACAGACAGAACATTTAGGGGTCTCCCCAGACACAAAGAGAGAACATTTAGGGGTCTCCCCAGACACAAAGAGAGAACATTTAGGGGTCTCCCCAGACACAGAGAGAACATTTATGGGTCTCCCCAGACACAGAGAGAATATTTTGGGGTCTCCCCAGACACAGAGAGAACATTTAGGGCTCTCCCCAGACACAGAGAGAACATTTAGGGCTCTCCCCAGACACAGAGAGAGCATTTAGGGCTCTCCCCAGACACAGAGAACCCCACACACTTAGATCCCAAAACCCCAGCCTTTCCCAAACTGCAGGCGGAGGGGTCAGGATTCCAGGTGTTTAAATAAAACGTTGTTACCCGGAGCGTGTCTGGCTTTTATTGGAACTTGTCCTGATTCTGTCACCAATACAGGTTATCTATATCATCACTTCTCTGTGTGTATCCGACTGTCTCTTTTCTTATTAACCCTGAGTATGTCTGTCACTTGTTATACTAGATCTGTCACATTTCATGTTCCTTTTGAGTGTATCTTGTGTCTCTTCATGTCTCGCTGTATCTCTGTGTCTGCTAAGACTCTCACTGCTACAGTGCTAGAGTCCTAAAAAAGGTGTGTTGGTAGGTGTGTGTGTATAGGTGGGTGTGTGTGTGTAGGTAGGGGTGTGTGTGTAGGTAGGGGTGTGTGTGTGTAGGTAGGGGTGTGTGTGTGTAGGTAGGGGTGTGTGTGTAGGTAGGGGTGTGTGTGTGTAGGTAGGGGTGTGTGTGTGTAAGTAGGGGTGTGTGTGATAGAGCAAGAGAGTGCGAGAGAGAGAGTGAGAGAGATAGCGGCACAACGTTTCGGTCCTATATATATACACACACCTATACACACACACGTTCCTGCTCCTAAAAAACTGCAGGAACGGAGTACCAACAGGTTCCTGCTCCTAAAATACAAATGCACAATCAGTCATATTCACACACACTAGTTATACGAAATCGATTGTAACGGCGCTAACTTGTGAACATGCCCTAAAGTAATATATATAACAATAACCTAATGTATAACAGAAATAAATATCTTAGAGTGAATAATTGACGTGAACTGTGATCAATTAGTAAATATAGTGAAAAATCTGCCACCCAGTGTGAAAGTGCTAATAGAAAAGCTACTCAAAACCCTTGTACAGACTGTTCTCTTAGTCTGTTCGGTTCCAGAATTCTTCAAAGATTCAGGGGAGCGCCAGCGTTCACGTCGTCATTATGTAAAGGAATAATAAAAGCGACATAGTATGGTACAATTTCAACCCGGTGTAACTTTCTTTAAGGTGAAAAGATAATCCACTCACACTTTTCTTCTTATTAAAAAGGCATTACAGAGACACTCCTCTCTCTGAACTGAGCAACAGATCAGGATATCCACGGACACAGACCTCTTTCTCTTCCTCTCAGGCGTAATCCGTATACCCCAGGAATAACAAGAGAAACCAAATAGCGCAATACGTCTCAAATTGTATTAGAGATCATCACAAGTAAAACATATGGATGTGCACTCACATGAGGTATAAAAACGCAGTCATGGTACGAAATCCCCATATAAGGTACAAACAATTCACCCAATTCACCCAATTCACCCAATTCACTCAGTGTGAATTGTTTGTACCTTATATGGGGATTTCGTACCATGACTGCGTTTTTATACCTCATGTGAGTGCACATCCATATGTTTTACTTGTGATGATGAGGAAGAGAAAGAGGTCTGTGTCCGTGGATATCCTGATCTGTTGCTCAGTTCAGAGAGAGGAGTATCTCTGTAATGCCTTTTTAATAAGAAGAAAAGTGTGAGTGGATTATCTTATCACCTTAAAGAAAGTTACACCGGGTTGAAATTGTACCATACTATGTCGCTTTTATTATTCCTTTACATAATGACGACGTGAACGCTGGCGCTCCCCTGAATCTTTGAAGAAATATTCACACACACACCCACTAAAATACACACACATTGATACTCTTGTAGAAGCACAGACACACGCTACAATATATATGTCGGTGGCCCTGGTCACGTGGGAACGGGCCTTGAAGGAGTCTATCACTCCGAAGCATTGCTAACATTGCGAAGCAACGTTGGGTTGTGAAGATTGTTACTGTTTGAATACTGTGGACAATTGGTTTAACCGTCAAATACAGCACCAGGACATGTCTAGGAGTGAGGAATACATGTGATTACATTACTATCCTCTGTATCACAGGCATGGGCGGAGGAGCACAGTGACGAGGAGCTAGACGCAAGAATCAAAGTTTCACGGGTAAATGGGAATGGCGGAGCTGTGAACCTGCCGCACACACGGTGCTATTAGTGTCCTGTACAACAGCTATTTATGGAAAAGTCTGTAACACTTTACAGTGTAATAATACAGAACCTGCTGGAGATGTTTTAATGAAGGTTAGTGGGTCCCTGTTTCCTCGGCTCTCATGGGATGGGAGCGTTCCCCAAATCTGAGGTTTGTGCCCCTATTACATGGGGGGGGGGGAGAAATACATAGAAACAAAAATAAGGAGGGACAGAGATAAATAAAAGAGATAAGATTAAAGGTTAGAGAGAGACTGACAGGAGAGAGAAAGGAAAGGCAGAGAGTAGGGAGACTTCTCATCCAAGGTGATAAAACAGCTGTGACACATGGACACCTTCTCTGGGAAACTTTCCACTACCCATGTGACATTACACCTCCACTGTAGGGCGTACTGCGTCTGGGGAGGGGGTGTGTAAAGGATTCTGGGGAGGGGAGTATAATGGAGTTCTGGGCCTGGGGAGGGGTGTATAATGGGGGCCTGGGGAGGGGTGTATAATGGGGTACTGGGCCTGGGGAGGTGAGTATAATGGGGTACTGGGCCTGGGCAGGGGCATATAACCGAGTACTGGGCCTGGGCTGGGGCATATAACCGAGTACTGGGCCTGGGTAGGTGGGTATAACTGGGTACTGGGGAGGGGGGTATAAGTAGGGTTGCCAGGTGTCCGGTATTGAACTAGACTGTCCTGTATTTGGACACTCTGTCCAGTAAAGAATGAGAGGTACTGTAATACTGGACATGTATGTGTCTGGTATTACCTCCCTGGACATAGTGACCTGACGCACCTTTCACCATTGAGTCCAGTATTTTTGGAGATGCCACCTGGCACCCCTAGGTATAAGTGGCACAGGAGCTCTTGCGATACAGAGTATCACTGTCCCTGGTTACAAACACTTCATGTCTCCTGCAGTTCCGGAGAAACACGATGGTGGTGCCCTTTGGGCTACAGGACGACGAGGTGGGCTACGAGGCGGGCTACGAGGTGGGCTACGAGGCGGACTACGAGGTGGACGAGGTGGGCTACGAGGCGGACGACGAGGCGGGCTTCAAGGAGGACGAAGTGGACGACAAGTGGGGTGACGAGGCGGGCTTCAAGGAGGACGAAGTGGACGACAAGTGGGGTGACGAGGCGGGCTTCAAGGAGGACGAAGTGGACGACAAGTGGGGTGACGAGGCGGGCTTCAAGGAGGACGAAGTGGACGACAAGTGGGGTGACGAAGCGAGCTTCAAGGAGGACGAAGTGGACGACAAGTGGGAAGACGAGGTGGAATACGAGAGGTGTGGAGGGACGTGCTGCTTCCCCTTTCTCAGGCGGGGGAGGAGATCCAGGGTGCAAGTACAAGAGGGGTCAGGGCGTGGAAACAGGGGTATTCTTGGGGCCCTGAGAAGATGGTTTGACCGCAGGAGAGGCAGATAAGAGCAGGAAGGCTGCGGGACGGGCAGGTACTAGAGGGAGATAGGGATATTGGGCGTGAGGGGCGGGTACTAGAGGGAGATAGGGATATTGGGCGTGAGGGGCGGGTACTAGAGGGAGATAGGGATATTGGGCGTGAGGGGCGGGTACTAGAGGGAGATAGGGATATTGGGCGTGAGGGGCGGGTACTAGAGGGAGATAGGGATATTGGGCGTGATGGGCGGGTACTAGAGGGAGATAGGGATATTGGGCGTGGGAGGGTGAGAGAACCAGGAGCAGGGCCGGTACACGGGTAAAATGCGCCCGAGGCGAAACTTTATATTTGCGCCCCAGTTGTATAATAAATAATAGGATAAATAAAATAATAAA
Source organism: Ascaphus truei (assembly GCF_040206685.1). NCBI lineage: Eukaryota > Metazoa > Chordata > Amphibia > Anura > Ascaphidae > Ascaphus > Ascaphus truei. The sequence goes on along the minus strand of NW_027457252.1, from coordinate 66,213 downwards.
CAGTGGCGTAGCTATCGGGGCTGCAGGGGGCGCCACCGCACCCAGCGCGACGCAAAATACAAATAAAAGGGCTCCAAAATACTGGATAAAAAAAAAGAAAAATAATTAAAAAAAAAAAGATAAATAAATTTAAAAAAATAATAAGAGGAAAAAATAATAATGATTATTAATGCGCCCCTAGGACCTCTGCGCGCTAGGCGACCGCCTAATGGACGGCCGGCCCTGCGAGATATGCGGGAGGAAAAGGGGTGAATGGGATAGATATGCAGGGGGATGGGGGAGCAGGTGAGTTATACACAGGGGCACAAGGGCCCCATCACCCGCCTCTCTATATACTGAGTGTGCCCCTGTGTATAACAACGCTGATCTGTGCTGCTCCATCTGATCTCACTGCGCAGTGATCCAGGGACCCTCCGATCGCCATTTAATGGGGTCAGGAAGGAATTTTTTTCCCCCATTGCACAGCAGGGATTATGTTTCGCCTTCCTCTGGATCACAGCAACAAACTGCCCTTTGTGCATGAATCATCAGTGAGATCTTTATACACCCTGCATTGGTCTTCACCCCTTTGCTGCCGGAGGGGCCTGCAGTGCATTGCTCTGCGTGTTACTATATCGCTCTGCAATGTGCTGCAGACCCCTACCAGCAGAGAGATTCATTATTTCAATAAAATACTCTCTTTAATCCAACCTATGTGTAGTGTCTTTTCTATCCGTTGTATCTATTGCCAACAGCTCAGTGATTCTCACCCAGGACGCTGCACTAGTGTCACGCTGCCAAGCCCGGGTGTGAAGGAGGTTTATAGGGTCACATATACACTTCTGCTAACACACAAGTGCAAACAGGAAGCCCCTCTGGTCTGTCATATCTTTTATTACACAAAACGGTATCTAAAAAGGTAAAAAGAACATACATGGGATTCTGCTACAAATATCTCTAATTGCAAACCAATTAACAAATCATTTAGATTGGAGTCGAGTCAAAATTGAAGAGGAGTCAAATATAGGGTAATGACATACAAATATCCCCAGAAAAGTAGGCTGAACATACTCCTTAGTCCAGGGGTGCACAAACTTTTTAACCTGCGCCCCCTCCTGACTGCTTACCTCCCGGCTCGCACCCCCCTCCTCCTCGGCTCCGGCGTCAAATGACGTCACGGTGCCATGTGACATCACGTTGCCATGGCAACACGACGTCACGTGACCCCACGGCATCATCTGATGCCGGTTGCCATGGCAACGCGTCACCATAGGTCAGGTAGGAGAAGCTGCAGAGACATCGCGCAGTCGGCATTTCATTTAAATGCCTTGGGGGAGAGAGCGGGACCTCTGTAGCCACCACGCCCCCCCTGAAAATCCTCCGGCCCCACTTTGCACACCCTGCCTTAGTCCATATGCATAAAAGGGTGAGCGGAACTGTACGTTCTAATTGTTAAAAACAAAAATAATTACATTTTAATAGTAAAGGAGAACGCTGAAAAACGTGATAATTATATACAGTGATAACAAAATGTCATTAAAATCCCCAGAGCTGAGAAGGCTGGTCGGGAAAATGCAGGGTAGGAGCCGGAGGCCTCAATATAAATACCCCTAGCAAGCAGATTGCTGTATGAGCCACGGGAGGCCATCGGCATTAGGCAAGGTGTATGCAGCGGCTGGGAACAATAATGTCCCTATAATTATCTGTTTAAGGGCCAGATGGAGTATCTATGGGGTAGGAGTGATTGACCCATACAGGTACACCCAAATAGATATATGCACAGTCAGTAGTATATGCTGGTAAATATACAGAGCATCAGAATGCACTGAAAGGCACAATAACCATGGAAGGTATATACAGTATAAACACAGCCCCAATACAGCCGTGTCTCCCAGTGGCTCTAAACTTCCAATCTCTGTCTCGCTCGTGAGCGTCACCGGCGTGACGTCACTACACCCCAACGCGCGTTTTGCGTGACGAGTCACGCTTCTTCCGGGGGGAGGAGTCACGTATAGCTGCTTCAGTGTATCAGATATACCCTGTAGCATGGGTGGAGCTAGAGAAGTCAGCCAATAGAAAGGTGTCCGGCGGAATAGAAGTCGTCACGGACACCCAAAGGTAAACAAGGTTTGGAGGGCACTGTCATATATGGTCAGTATATAAAGGAGTATAGTAACCTGTCAGGGGAGTGATCCAGAGCTTCCCTTATACTGTAGCTCAAATACCGCCGGGAGGCACCAAAATCAAAAGAGAAGAGACCAGCAGACATAGGTCTCTGGTGTTACATGGATATAGGCACGCGTTCATTAGGAGGCAGCAAAGGCAAACTATCAAAGAGTATCTCTCTCTCATGAATAGTTGCATGTCCTCTATCGTTGGCCAGGATGAATATGCACCAAGATGTAGAGGGGCCAGAAATATAGGTGGCTACCTAGATGGCTGATGTTACAATAATGACTGGTCATAAATAGCCACATGCAGCCCCACAGCTAACTTTCAGATAAAATATATTATAAATGTTGGCGAAGAGAGCTCGATTTTGTGCGGCGACTGCAGAAGAGGAGAAGGGTGACAGAAGGGTAGCAGAGTCGGATGGGGGCGAAACAGACTAGTGGGAAGAGTTGGAGTGATGTAGGTTTACATGACAGAGACCAGCCAAATTCATGATCGTCACTTATTTTTGAGTAAACACATACCTATACTTAAGGGGGCATCGCAATCATTTACAGTTAAACAAATTAAAACGATACACAGTACAATTGTTTTGTTAGACAGGAAAAGCGAGAAGGAAGAGGTAAGTCTTACTCTGAGCCCCAAACAGTGGTAAAGTAGATATACACCAGAGTTCCAGACCTCTGAAGCTGCACACATGAAGCCTCACCCACCCATCATAGGGTGCAGTACCCTTGGCACGGAGAGGCGGAACCCCCTGAGAACCTGAGAAGACCCAGTATCCCTCCGGGGCTTCAAAAGAGACAGCAGATAGGCAGGCCCTGACCTTGCAAGGTTTTAAAGGCCCTTACGGCCAACATGAAGCGAACCCGGTTGACCAGTGGAAGCCGGTACAGATCACGTAAGGGGAGAGTGATATGCTCAAAGCGAGACATTCTGCTGAAACTGTAGGTGATGCAGGTTTACATTACGATGAACACCCACAGATCAATCTTAATGACCCGGAGACTTAATGTGACTATGTATTTGTAGCGCACAGAGTGTAACTGAAAGAAATCACACAAGATCCCTTTCACAGCTGCACTCACTCTGTGCCCAGGACAAGCTTGAAAACGAGAGGTAACTCTTTATGTATTACTTCCTGGTAAAACATTTTATACATAAATAAACTTGGACAGCCATGAATGACAACGTTAGGTAGAAGATAGGAGGATTTTGAGTTGAGCAACAGAGATGCAATATTGTCTGTATACACACACACACAATATATAGCTACTGTATATTCTAGCACCTAAATAGTGAACACAGAATTAGAGTGTGTGGCTATACGTGTGTCTAAGTCTGGAGTGAGGAAGCGCCCAGAATAGGGGGCTACAATAAGCTCCTAAACGTCAGTATTACCCAAGCTGCTCTTGGAATAGCACGGCTGTAAAATACTAGCCTAATGTGCTACTGGAAGGAATTGCACCCAAGAGTGATGAAGGGTGGAGCCCAATGCACCTAGGGGGGCCCGATATCATTCGATTCATTCCTACAATAAAATCACTACATGAGTTGACCCCACGGGATGCTGGTAGGTTTTCAGATAGGACAGGAAGGATAAGTCCAAAAGTGAATGACCTCCCTCTCCGGACACTCACCTGGTCCTATATAAGGCTCGGCTTCCTGCAGTACTACCTGCCCTGTTCCTGTGATGTGAGGGGAATAGGGACTTGTGCAAGGAATCCTGGGCCTGCAGGAGTACAGGGGAAAGCTATGATACTCTGAGCCCAAGAACTTACAATCTACTGAGTTGTCATCTCAAAGACTACTGAAGGACAAGAAAAATCTATAATACTTTAATAAAACTAGTGTACAATCTACTTCGAGACTATAATCCTCGGGGCCTGCAGAAAAACTCTAACCCAAAGAGGGTACAATCTACTTCTGACAATGACTCCCTCCCCCTGCAGTCACATTGCAGACGTACCTTCTGCGTGATGACATGAGGCTTCCTGCAGTACTGGCCGTCCTGTCCTGGGGATGACAAGGAACAGGATCTGTATCGTAGGGAGGAATAACACTGGTTATCATTGGGGTTGTCTCTGTAATAAAGGTGTAATCCCCCAGAATCAATGATCTAAACACATCATATGGGAGAGCAGCCAATTACATGTACGTCCCAAAATGTATCCCAAATTATCTCCATGTCTGACCAAGTGATATTGTCCATCTCAACTTCTGTTATATTGCTGGCTAGATCTCTTGAGATGAGTATATACTGTAGTCCAATTTGAGTGTATTGGCCGTGAGGGGCCGCGTAGTAAGAATAGCCTCTAGACGTAGGGTTCATCATTCTCCAAAAGTCTATCAGGGCATTGTCAATGAAATTATTTTTCAGGACCTTGGAGTTTTTTACCTCTGTGTGGTGTTCTTTGCGGAGGGTTCTTGTCCTACAGTGGCGGCCGCCTTTAATCTCCTGCGGCCGTTTCCCCATGCAGCATGTTTTCAGACGTTTTCGGCGCCGCGGGCGCTTTCAATGTTAAGCGTCATTAGTGCTGTCTGGGAAATGCGGCTGACGCGCGGCCAATACCGTGAGAAACGGAAAACATCCCCGAATTTTTTCGGAGATGTAGAGGGTTAAAAGGGGCCACGGCTGTATCTCTAGTATTATCTAGTATGGGTTTAATCCCCACCAATTATCAAATGACCTTTCCTGTATTGCGTGATGGTGTGAAAAACGTCATTCAAATATTTGTCCTGGTTCTCATTTGGAGCATATAAGCTAACTATAGTCAGAACTTCCATGCCTATTTTACCTGTGACGATAACTATTCTGCCTGATTTGTCTCTGTTTAGCTGTAATGTATCAACGAGTTGTTGTGAACAAAACAGGCACTCCTGCTTTTTTGTTTTGCGCTGGTGAATGAAAAAAGTAGGAGAAAGATTTGTCCTTCAATCATGTTACATCCTCTCTATTTAAGTGTGTTTCTTGTATTATAAAGATGTCTCCTTGCCTAGACTTAAAGTTTCTCATCATTCTCCTTTTTGTAGCCGAATTCAGCTCTTTCACATTCAGTGACACAATTTTGAGGCTGCTAACCATTAATTTGTCTGGGGTCTTTTTTGAACTAATTCTCGTGTTTTTATCTCGTTAGTCTTGTTGGTCTCCCGCAGCTTCGTGAGTGGAAAAAGTTGGTGTCGCCTCGCTCACTGGGTTTAGAACAGTGGGAATGGGTAGACGGGTAAAAATGAAAATAATAAAGAGAAAAAAAAGAAGGGTTTTATCTTGGGTTGAAGCTCATGTTCATCTCGGGCCTGTGACTCTGCTTGTGGGGTAATTGTGGTATGCAGAGTCTAATATATGTATATATATTATGTATATGTTCGGGGTGCACTGTGGTACCCGAGATCATTTGTCTGTACATCGCACGATCTTGTCACTACATTCCCAGCGTGTGCCATTTACGTCGTACGTCTTACATCCTGAAAAAATGTCCTTATCCTGTGACTACTATATAAAAACATTGAGTTAACTTGAGCATCTTAAACATATTATACCTGTTTTTTTTTATATATATATAAAAGGTAAGTAATACTTTGGTTTTAACTTGCATTCTATAAAAAAAACAAACTCTGTCTTGTACCATTCTTTATTTTTATGGGACTTGAGTCTCCACCTGGAAGTTTTACAAAAGCCAAAGGATTTTTGTAGAGCGCTCTTACTCCCTCAAGGAAGGGACCCCTGAACCCGAATGTAATCATGGTTTGGTCCAGGTTTTGGTCCCACCTTATCCTGTCGAATGCTTTTTCAGCATCCAAACACAAAAGGAATGCTTTTGCACCCACCAGGTGCACGTGGTCGACAATGTTGATTATTTTACGGGTGTTATCTGAGGCTTGTCTGCCTGAGACAAATCCCACCTGGTCTTTGTGCATCAAGCTCGGTAGAATCGGATTAAGCCTGTTCGCTAGAATTTTACTATAAATTTTTAGGTCCGAATTTAGAAGAGAGATAGGCCTATAGCTGCCCCATTGAAGCGGATCTCTTCCCTCTTTTAATATTATTGCCAGGTTGGCCGAGGACATGGACGAGGGAACATCCTCTCCTCCCATAAAGGAATCAAAAACCTCTAGTAGGTGCGGAGCCAGCACTGCCTTAAATTTCTTATAATATTGATTTGAAAAAACGTCCGGTCCCGGGGTCGTATTTGTTTTTAGTTGTTTTATTACTTCAAATAGTTCGGTAGTTGTTATTTTCTCATTTAGTTTACGGACGGTTTCTTCCCACTTTCCCCACTCCTTTTCGCGCTATCGATTGAACCTCTGGCGGCAACAATTAGACGAGACCGGGATATAAAAGGGGTTGTCATTGGGGAAAGAGAACACAAACTCTCCCTGTTCGCTGATGATATCTTGTCGCTGGTCTCCCCCATGACAACCTTACCCAATCTCCAGTCCCAATTAGAAAAATTTGGTTGGATCTCGGGGTACAAAACCAACAGCGATAAATCAGAAGCCCTGAACCTATCCCTTTTAGCCCACGAAGCAAAACTCTTACAAACAAACTTTAGCTATAAGTGGAGCTCCACGAAGATAAAATACTTGGGGGTCAAAATAACCAACTCCAACTCAGCACTATTTGATTGTAACTCCCCCCCACCCCTATTTGCTGAACTTAAAAAAGACCTCCAGAGATGGAACAAATATCATATTTCGTGGCTCGGTAGTGTGGCGTCTTTTAAGATGAACATCCTGCCCAGACTTCTATATTTCTTCCAGACTCTCCCAGTCTGCATATCGTTGGCAGACCTCAAAGACATCCAAAATAGAATCTTCCAATTTATATGGAGAGAGAAAAGACCACGAGTGGGCAGATCGGTAATGTTGGCGCCAAAGGAGTGTGGAGGCCTGGATGTACCAGATATAATCAAGTACTACCATGCGGCCCACCTAAAACAAGCAGTGACATGGAATAATAATCCAGCGTCTAGTTGCTGGTTGGAAATTGAGGCCTCCTAAGTCTCTCCCCTCTCACACAGGGCAATCCTTTGGTCTAGAGGGGGCGGAGAGATAATAACGGGCGGGACGGGCCTGGGAGCCATAAGATGCATGTGGAAGATATGGTCTAAAAGTAAAGATAGACATGGTCTGACATCCTCCCTCTCCATACTGACTCCAATTTTTGATAACCCGGATTTTCCCCCGGGCTGCGACCCTAGGGATTTCAAACTATTCAAAGAGTCTAATCTAAAAACAGCTTCATATCTTTTGAACAACTGGCATACTTTATTGCATCGGAAATGGCGACTGCCCAGCAGAGGAGCACCATGTGCGATTACAGCAGAAGTGAAAAGACACAGAACTCGCTAAGAGCAGCGTCCACACATCGGGGTCATCTCTCCACCTTTACTATACACACTTGCACAGCCGATTCTGTATATCTTAATTCTAATACAGACCCAGACTTCCCAGCAGTCCTGATGTTGCAGGGACACTTTCATTTCTTAATGTCCCTGTAAAATGCAGTTAAGGGCCGTGACTCCCAGACAGGCAGAAAGCTGCAGTGATACCCAGGGGGAGGTGGAGAGACCTCTGATCGCTTCCTCCTCTCCTGCAGCATCTCCTCCAGTGTATCATCCCGTACAGGAGCCACAGCTTGGGGGGGAAAGGACCCATCCTATAATGCAGAGGAAGGATAGCAGTGCCTGTCCTACCCCTCTTCGTCACATAGGATTAGGGCTATGTTATTGAGTGAGGGGTTGTATGCTTGTATTAGTAGGGACAGGTAAGGCCGGAGCCAGGGGGGTTTCTCCTGCCTCTGTCCTCCCTGTCTCTTGACCCTTCCTGTAGCCGGACATACAGGATATTGGGAAGAGAAGGGGAAATAAAACTAAGAGGTGCCGAGAGGAGAAGGCCGTGTCATATCTATTCTTATTAAAGTTATATCACGTTTTGTGCCTTGATCATTCATTTAATTAACACAAAGAAAATATGAAACAGAGGCAGTTCCAGGTGCAAACTGTCATATATTCCCTTTATAATAACGCACAAAGCAGCTCCTCCCCTAACTAGGGTGGCCAGATTTTGAAAATGAAAAACCGGGACACAAAAAAAATTATTAATACAACAAATGACATTGCTAAAAATGAATATTATAATGATATTTATCTAATAGTGTCACCATTGATGCTGTATTATTCATTTTACCTCTTCCCATTCTCTCTCTACATTCTCCCCCAGCAGGGCCGCCAACAGAAATCATGCCTCCCCCACCCCCAAAAAAAAAATCTACTCGCCCAACCAAATAGAATAAATTCCTAGTAAGAACTAATAACAGGATTCGTTTTTTACATAACAGTTAATTTATTGTATAACACTTATACTGTACTACAATTAGTCCTTGTAACATAGTTGTGTGTGTGTGTGTGTGTGTGTGCGTGCGTGCGTGCGCCAGATGACCTCACTAATCGGGAAAAAAAAGTCAGATGTGGATAACTTCTGAACCCATTAACCAGTGTCAGGATGCCCTCTCTTCACAATTTCTAAAGCAGCAATCCCGCCTGGGATCTTACCTGATCCGCAGTCCCTCAAGTTACTATACTGGAGGGGAGGTGTTCCCCACCTGTCTTCTGAGGTCTCACGTGTGAAACTTGAGAGTCAAATCTGGAAGAAAGCAGTATAAGTTATTTCGGTGTAGGTATACGGCAGTTGAGATAAGACAGAGAAAGTGAGTGACAGAGAGAACGTGAGAGTAGAGAGTGAGAGACAGAGTAGAGAGTGAGAGAGAGGGACAGAGAGAGAGAGGGACAGAGAGACAGGGAGAGAGAGAGAGGGACAGAGAGAGGGTGGGGGGGACAGAGAGTAAGAGAGAGACAGAGAGGGACATAGAGAGATAAAGGGACAAAGAGAGAGAGAGAGGGACAGAGAGAGAGAGAGGGACAGAGAGAGCGAGAGAGGGACAGAGAGAGAGAGAGAGAGAGACAGAGAGAGAGAGATGGACAGAGGCAGACAGAGAGAGAGAGAGGGACAGAGAGGGGGGGAGAGAGAGACAGAGAGGAAGAGGGAGACAGAGAGAGAGGGGGACAGAGAGAGAGAGAGGGACAGAGAGAGAGAGAGAGAGGGACAGAGAGAGATGGAGGGAATGAAGGACAGAGAGAGAGAGAGAGAGAGGGACAGAGAGAGAGAGGGACAGAGAGAGAGAGGGACAGAGAGAGATGGAGGGAGAGAGGGACAGAGAGAGAGAGAGAGGGACAGAGAGAGAGAGGGACAGAGAGAGAGAGAGGGACACAGAGAGAGAGAGAGGGACAGAGAGAGAGAGGGGCAGAGAGAGAGAGAGACAGACAGAGAGAGAGAGGGACAGAGAGAGGTACGGAGAGAGAGAGAGGGACAGAGAGATAGAGAGGGACAGTGAGAGAGAGAGGGGGACAGAGAGAGAGAGAGGGGAACACAGAGAGAGAGAGAGAGAGAGAGAGAGAGATGGACAGAGACAGACAGAGAGAGAGAGAGAGAGAGAGAGAGAGGGGGGAAGAGAGAGCGGGACAGAGAGAGAGAGAGATAGGGACAGAGAGAGAGAGATGAAAATATTCAACAGCATCATCACACCCATCCTTCTGTATGGCAGCGAGGTGTGGGGCCCTGTAACATTCCCAGACTCCAAAAAATGGGATACCAGCCCAACAGAAATACTGCATCTGGAATTCTGCAAACACCTTCTCCAAGTACACAGGAATACATCAAACAATGCATGCCGGGCTGAGCTGGGCCGCTTTCCTCTACTGCTCACTGTACAGAAGAGAGACATTCTGGGCTCACCTAAACAAGAGCCATCCACAGTCTTACTGCTACAGAGCAATGCAAAGCCAGGACCTCCTCACTAAACCCTGTGCCATCAAACAACTTGTCCTCTCACTCCAAGGACAAAACCCCACACAGATCAACAACCTGCCGAAAAAAGAAATCAATTCACTCTCCAACGAAATGAAGAAGCAGAATGTGACAATGTGGGAAAATGATATCCAACGCTCAAAGAAGCTGGAAACCTACCAAAGCCTAAAGAGAGAATACCCTCTGGCACCCTACCTACTGAAGGTAAAAGACCCAAAACAGAGACAGACCCTGGGCCAGTACAGAATAAGTGCCCACAGCCTAGAAATAGAAACAGGCAGACACAGACAGAACTGGAAGCCCCGGGAGATGAGACTGTGCCAGCGATGTGAGCTAGGAGAGGTGTGTGAGAGACACAGGCAGACACAGACAGAACTGGAAGCCCCAGGAGATGAGACTGTGCCAGCGATGTGAGCTAGGAGAGGTAGAAGATGAAACTCACTTCCTGTTGCGTTGCACACAATACTCTGAAGTGAGGAGTGCTCACCTAGAGAAACTCACTGCTGTTATCCAGAACTTTAATAATACAGAGGAGAACCAAAAAATAGCGATCCTCCTGGGAGAAGATGAAACCCCCGCAGAACTGGCTGCACACTATATCAGCACCTGCCACAAGCTGAGAGACGTCCACTAACCCCCACATCCCTGTGGGAAACTGTTACCCATATACCCTGCAATCATTATACCCTACACTCTAGTATTCGTGTAATTATTATCCCCCACCCCCTATTATTCACGCTTTGGCAATACTGAAATGACCTTTCGTCATGCCAATAAAGCTGGTTTGATTTGATTTGAGAGAGAGACACACAGAGGGAGAGAGAGATAGATAGATAGAGAGAGAGAGAGGAGAGAGAGAGAGAGAGAGAGAGAGAGAGAGAGAGAGAGAGAGAGAGAGAGAGAGAGAGAGAGAGAGAGAGAGAGAGAGAGAGAGATGGACACAGAGAGAGAGAGAGATGGACAGAGCGAGAGAGAGGGACAGAGAGAAAGAGGGACAGAGAGAGAGAGGGACAGAGAGAGAGATAGGGGGACAGAGAGAGAGAGACAGAGAGAGGGACAGAGAGAGAGGGGCAGAGAGAGAGAGAGGGGGGGTAGAGAGAAAGAGAGAGAGAGGGGAGACAGAGAGAGAGGGACAGAGAGAGAGAGGGGAGAGAGAGAGGGACAGAGAGAGGGACAGAGAGAGAGAGAGGGATATCTATAGAGAGAGAGACAGAGAGAGAGTAGAGAGTGAGAGACCGAGAGAGAGACAGAGAGAGAGAGAGGGACAGAGAGAGAGGGACAGAGAGAGAGAGAGAGAGAGAGAGAGAGAGAGAGAGAGAGAGAGAGAGAGAGAGAGAGAGAGAGAGAGAGAGAGAGAGAGAGAGAGAGAGAAAGAGAGAGTAGAGAGTGAGAGACAGAGAGAAGAGAGAGGGACAGAGAGACAGGTACAGAGAGAGAGGGACAAAGAGAGAGAGAAAGAGAGAGGAGGGGGGGACAGAGAGAAGGAGAGAGAGGGGGGGCAGAGAGGGACAGTGAGAGAAAGAGAGAGAGAGAGAGACACAGGGGGGACACAGAGAGAGAAAGGGACAGAGAGAGAGAGACAGAGAGAGAGAGTAGAGAGATAGAGAGAGAGAGAGAGAGAGAGAGAGAGAGAGAGAGAGAGAGAGAGAGAGAGAGAGAGAGAGAGAGAGAGAGTAGAGAGTGAGAGACAGAGAGTAGAGAGATAGGGACAGAGAGAGAGGTGGGGACAGAGAGAGGGAGAGACAGAGAGAGGGGGCAGAGAGAGAGAGGGACAGAGAGAGAGGGACAGTGAGAGAGAGGGACAGTGAGAGAGAGGGACAGTGAGAGAGAGGGACAGTGAGAGAGAGAGACAGAGAGAGAAAGAGAGGAACAGAGAGAGAGGGATAGAGAGAGACAGAGAGAGAGGACAGAGAGTGTAGAGAGTGAGAAATAGAGAGTAGAGAGAGAGAGGGGGGGAGAGAGAGAGAGAGAGAGACACACACAGAATGAGGCGCCTATTGTCTTGTAAGCCGGTTCAGGAGTACAGAAGTAGAGTGGTCGTTTACAGTATACTTTCCTGGTCTGGATTGGAAAATAGTGGATCGTTGGGTACTTTGCCAAGGTCAGGATTGGAGAGTTCAGGATGGTCGCACGTAAGCCGGGTCAGGAGAGTAGAGATGCGGAGTCCAATGAACGTAGCAGGGTCAGGCAGCAGCAGGAACAAGGCAGAATGCAGCAAGGCTCGGCGTCACACAAGGTTATGCTCAGCAATGAGAGACTGAGCGAGGCAGGTATATAAAAGCCTCCAACGGTGAGCCCGGGCGGAACAAGGAGGAGGAAGCGGATAAGCTGCTGGGTCGCGCAGGTGCGCCCCATGGGGCAGCCAGATTAGACCTGGGGGGGAACGTCAGAGCGAGGACAAAGATTGGAGGCGGAACCCGCGGACAGAAAGATTGATCGCGCGCCGTCCGCGCAGCGGGACCGCCGTGGCATCGCGCATCTTGAGTGCCTGAAGGAGTGGGATGTAGAGGTAAGTTCCGGCCATCAGGATGGCGAATCCTCACAGTAAGTAACAATATGAGAGTTATATCTCACACTTATCCTGCCCCTGTAACAGACCTGTGATCTCACACTTATCCTGCTCCTGTAACAGACCTATAATCTCACACTTATCCTGCCCCTGTAACAGACCTGTGATCTCACACTTATCCTGCCCCTGTAACAGACCTGTGATCTCACACTTATCCTGCCCCTGTAACAGACCTGTGATCTCACACTTATCCTGCCCCTGTAACAGACCTGTGATCTCACACTTATCCTGCCCCTGTAACAGACCTGTGATCTCACACTTATCCTGCCCCTGTAACAGACCTGTGATCTCACACTTATCCTGCCCCTGTAACAGACCTGTGATCTCACACTTATCCTGCCCCTGTAACAGACCTGTGATCTCACACTTATCCTGCTCCTGTAACAGACCTGTGATCTCACACTTATCCTGCCCCTGTAACAGACCTGTGATCTCACACTTATCCTGCCCCTGTAACAGACCTGTGATCTCACACATATCCTGCCCCTGTAACAGACCTGTGATCTCACACTTATCCTGCCCCTGTAACAGACCTGTGATCTCACACTTATCCTGCCCCTGTAACAGACCTGTGATCTCACACTTATCCTGCTCCTGTAACAGACCTGTGATCTCACACTTATCCTGCCCCTGTAACAGACCTGTGATCTCACACTTATCCTGCCCCTGTAACATACCTAACTGTGATCTCACACTTATCCTGCCCCTGTAACAGACCTGTGATCTCACACTTATCCTGCCCCTGTAACAGACCTGTGATCTCACACTTATCCTGCCCCTGTAACAGACCTGTGACCTCACACTTATCCTGCCCCTGTAACAGACCTGTGATCTCACACTTATCCTGCCCCTGTACCAGACCTAACTGTGATCTCACACTTATCCTGCTCCTGTAACAGACCTGTGATCTCACACTTATCCTGCCCCTGTAACAGACCTGTGATCTCACACTTATCCTGCCCCTGTACCAGACCTACCTGTGATCTCACACTTATCCTGCCCCTGTAACAGACCTGTGATCTCACACTTATCCTGCCCCTGTACCAGACCTACCTGTGATCTCACACTTATCCTGCCCCTGTAACAGACCTGTGATCTCACACTTATCCTGCCCCTGTAACACACCTGTGACCTCACACTTATCCTGCCCCTGTAACAGACCTGTGATCTCACACTTATCCTGCCCCTGTAACAGACCTAACTGTGATCTCACGCTTATCCTGCCCCTGTAACAGACCTAACTGTGATCTCACACTTATCCTGCCCCTGTAACACACTTAACTGTGATCTCACACTTAGACAGACAGGAAACACACAAGCAGACAAATAGACAGGACACACACAGACAGACAGGAAACACACACACACACACTGACAAGCAGTGCAGCTCACTACATCCGCCCCCGGTACAAGGCCCCGCCACCAGCATCCTGTGACCTCCAACCAATCCCCTGATTCTACTCTAAAGCCCCCGCCCCCGGCATTCTACCATTGAAAAAAATACTCACTGGCTACCGCATCTTCCTTACACCCCTGCGCTCCGTCGCCAACTCGCGCACGGGACCAGGGGCAAAAAACGGGACATTTCTTGGACGGACCAGCAATCGGGACAGCCCAGAAAAAACCAGGGCTGTCCCGGCAAAACCAGGACATCTGGTCACCCTAATCCAAGCGCCGGTACAGGGTCAGCGCACCCGCTCTGGTGTTAATTCTCTTTGACTTGAATAGGAGTTAATGGATTGGGTGCGCTGACCCTGTACCGGTGCTTGATGAATCTGCGCATGTGTCATTGAGGCTATGTCCTTAAACTGTGCTAGTTCCGATCAGGACACTGTGGCAAGGAAAAAATTAGAAGTTTCTGTGTGAGTGACCCGATCGGCACTATCGCAGTATAATGAATAACTCTCATTGGGTGCCTATGTCTGTGCATGTATTTATGTATATACACATATAATGACAGCCTAACTTACTGGAATTACAGTAAGAAAGTATATATAAATATGATCCCACGTCACAGACATTTCATATTACACTAGCGCCTGCGCCCACAGCCCGGGCCTCCACCAGGGGGGGACAGCTGGGACTCCAGTCCTGGTGCAGAGGGGGCCTGCTGGAGGCTGTCTTTAGAGCTGCCTGTCTGAAGAGGGAGGCTCCCCTGACAGGCACCTCTCTGGGCAGCTCTGCAGGCCCCCTTAATCCTCCAGGGGAGCAGGTAGGCAGTGGGCTCCTTTCCTCCCTCCCTCTCTCTTTCTCCCCTCCACTCTCCTCCCCACCAATTTCCCCTCTCCCCTTACATCTCTTTCCCCTCGCTCTCCCTCCTTCCCTCTCTCCTCCCACCCTTCTCTCTCCTCTCCTCTTTCTCTCCCCCTTCACCTCTCTCTCCCCATTAGAGGATAAGGAGGAGGTGCTGCACGATAGACATGTTGTTGTTTAAATGATAACAAATAGAAAGCATGTGACATTATAATAGTAATAATCCCCGAAGGGCAGGACATTACCTGGCCATGAATGGACGTAATTAACATATATAAGCACAACGCAATGTATAGCAGCCAGAGAATCGCTTTATTTGGGGAAAATTACAAGGTGGAAATGTTGCTGTAAACGGATAAAATCGAGTCTGCAAACGTCACAGCACCTGGGGGATTCTGGGTAACCGCGGTTGCCGGCGCATGTTATCTGTTTGGTAAATCCTAATATACCGCAGCTTCACAAAATAGTGCCAGCGTTCATGAGGAAGAACAGGGGTATAGGGGCTGTTAGAAGGGCCATTATAGGGGCTCTTATAGGGGATGTGAGCTGCTTATAGAGCATTGGGGTATAACCAGCCCCTAATAACATCCCTGCATATTGTGTGTTCAGGGGAATTTGCTGTTATGTTTTAAGAGTTTTAGGGACTAATTAACCCTTTGAGTGCCACAGCCGCTACGGCACAGTGTGGTCATGTGATCACGGCAGCCATTTTGGAGGAAACAGATGAAGAGGGATCATCCTCCATTTCCTCACTGGTTAGAACGCGTCTGGCGCTCCATGGGAACACAGGACGCGGTCTAACCCGGAAAAACAACACGCACACACGTAGTCACTATGTCCTGGGGCACGAATAGGGTTAAATCCGCTCCGAAGCGGTGTCCGAAAACTCCCATTCACGTGAGCGGAGCATTTGGAATAATCCCCTTAATGAGGCGGATGGGGAGATGGAGGGGAGGGGGGAAGGGGGGCCCATTATGCACAGAGGAAACGGTCCCAGAATTCCTGGCGCTGACGCACGGTATCTTGTTTCTTTACATTGATGATGTCATTTAAAAGGTGCAAACCCACGTAGTTATCCAAAGATAATCTCTGTAAAGAACTTTAATACTTTACCAAATGCAACCGGGCTAAAAGCAAAAAATATGTCTTCCTATTGTTTGTTTGTTTGGAAATGACAAAATGTGCATTTCTTTAGGGCCTTTAAATGGGTGGGATTGTCAATTGTTTCCTCTGCACTGAACCCTCCCCCCCAATCAGAGGGCCAATCATAATAAGGGATGGAGAGAGGGGGCTATTCCTGTGCAAACTCCTGTAGAACACAGTGACATCCCTCCCAAATCCCAGCTCCCCATGATGTGTGTGTATCAGTGTGTTACTAAATATGTGCAGTGGTTAAAGAGCATCAGATGCTGCATTAGGGCCCGGGGGTTGACACCTTCTATTGGAGGCTAACCCGGAGATAACATCTGTTACATTTATCTTCTTTATATATGTTTATTTCTCTTACCTACAGCGGCGTCTTCCGGCATCCTCCCGGCATCGCTCCGGCATCTCCCCCTGCAAATCCCATCAACATGGCTGCGTGACGTCAAATGGGACCGCGTTGCCACCCGGAATTTTACCAGGTAAACCTATAGCCCGGAGATAAGTGGCCGACACCCGTAGTCTCCGGATCAAACCCGGAGTGGTGGCAAACACTGATTAGGCCCCGCAGGCAGAGGGCAGCATTAGCCCCATTACTGCCCGAGGGGCCATGTACACAGCGCTGCCCATGTTATTATTATATCGCTCTGCGGGCCCCTGTGGCAGTGATTGGGTTACATTTGGGCTTATCTGACCCCCATATATATATATATGTATATATACATACATACATACATACGTGTGTGTGTGTGTGTGTGTGTGTGTGTGTGTGTGTCTCTGTCTGTCTATATATATATATATATATATATATATATATATATATATATATCTGTAACACAAAAGGAGAGAAAGAAGGGTCAAAAAGGTGCACTCAAACAATATATAATGAAAAAGTAGAAAAAATGGACTTTATTGGCAATGAGTATTAAAAAACACATAAGACAGACCCACACAAATTCCACGTGATAAATAACTGTGTGATGCAAAGGTTGAAAATTAGACACCAAAAAGGCACAAAAGTCTGGTAAGAACCAATTCAAGGGAGTTAAGATATAACATAACAAAACCAGGGGAAAGGAAATTCCCCCAGTGATGTGACAAAGATCGGCCGATCTGTAGCAAATAACTCAAAAAAATATATAGATGGTAGAACAAACCAGAACACAGGAAAATTAAATAAACCATGCAAAAGATAATATAACACACACCTGAGGTGAGTATCAATGTGACCCTATGATGTGCTGCAAACGCAATGTGAATGCTGATGACAAAACTATGCTGCACATATAAGGTAAGATTCATTGCCCTCAAGCTCTTCTCGCCCTTACATAGCAACAACTGACGCGGTTCTATCTTTCAGAAATTCCTATTGGTTGATTGCCGCGAGTGAACTTTTGGCGTGAAAACGGAGCCCTTTAAAGAGTGCGTTTGGATGCTGACATTGTACGCTCCGGAAGAAGCCTTTTTGGCGAAACGGCCGTCGGAGCAGAGCTGTGACAGCACCCCCACCTCTTCTGACCCGTGTGCTGCATTAGAATGTCCAAGACTTTTCTTCGTGACGACGCTGGTGCTTGAGCCTGGGACGCTGGTCTGTATTACAGGACTTCCTTATTGCCCTGTTCACTACCCATCTGGAGTGCTCGCTGCCCCTGGGCTGCTCAATCATTACCTCTGCCCATTATAATTGGGTTCTTACCTTTGGGGACTTGTGATGAGTGCTACCAGTGTACTATTTGGACTCCCTCCCCTTGCTGCTTACCTTATATGTGCAGCATAGTTTTGGCATCAGCATTCACATTTCGTTTGCAGCACATCATAGGGTCACATTGATACTCACCTCAGCTGTGTGTTATATTATCTTTTGCATGGTTTATTTAATTTTCCTATGTTCTGGTTTGTTCTACCATCTATATATTTTTTTGAGTCATTTGCTACAAATCGGCCGATCTTTGTCACATCACTGGGGGAATTTCCTTTCCCCTGGTTTTGTTATGTTATATCTTAACTCCCGTGAATTGGTTCTTACCAGACTTTTGTGCCTTTTTGGTGTCTAATTTTCAACCTTTGCATCACAGTTATTTATCATGTGGAATTTGTGTGGGTCTGTCTTATGTGTTTTTTAATACTCGTTGCCAATAAAGTCCATTTTTTCTACTTTTTCATTATATATTGTTTGAGTGCACCTTTTTGACCCTTCTTTCTCTCCTTTTGTGTTACATATCATTTGTGGGTCGGTAGCACCACCAGAGGGTCACTCTCTACCCTGACCCCTGGTTATTTCTCATTAACAGGTCATCCAGGGGTGATTTGATTGCGGCATCTATTTTGTGTCTTATTTATATATATATATCTGTCTGTCTGTCTGTCTGTCTATATACAGGGACAAATCCTGGTAGACAGATTTGTAGAGAGGTTATGATATCAAAATCATTCAAAGGGCGTTTGAGCAGCAAAACGGACGGAGCTAAAAACTCTTTTGGAAAAATCAAAAAAGAAATATCAGACTTCTAAACCAGTTGAGCAGAAAATGATATTATCAACAACAACTACATGTGTTCCCATATTCATCACCCAATATAATAATACAGTATTCAGGATTAAAGAAATCCTTAATAAACATTGGGGGATTATACTAAATGATCCTATCATTGGATATAAACTACCACCTAAGATACCAATTGTATTTCAAAAAGCAAGAAGTATCCAATCTATGATAGCACCTCGCAGGTTATGAACAGAAAACAAAGGGAGTTTAATGAATGGACGTTCCCCAAATAGTCATTTCTCCTGTGGGAGAACACGGTGCCTTACGTGTAAACATCGTAAGAAAGTGGATACGGTTACCTCCCACTCAAATGGAGTGTCATATCCAGTAGTAGGACATACAGACTGTTTGTCTACACATTGTAACGGATCGGGGGACTCGCTCTTCCCAGCGTGTCCCCGTCACCTTGCATCCTCCACCGGCTAACCTCTCCTTACCTCCTCAATCTCTGCCTCATCCCCTCGCGGCGCGGTCTGCACGCTCCGGCTCACGCTCTGCGCGCACGCGCGGTCCCCTCACTGTGCGCGTGCGTTCCAGGTCTCTGGTCTCCCATCGGCGTGCATCCGTCACCCCAGCCCCTTCCCTACCTGATTCCTCCGCTTCTCCATCCTCTCTGACTCCTCTGCCGAACACCTCCTCCGCGCTGCTTCCCCCACGCTCTGGTGCTCGTGCGATGCACGCGCGTAACAGTGTTACAGAGGGCGTGCGCACCCGCTCTCCAGGCACTGGCTCCACCCCCATAGGTTGCAGGCTATTTCCCTTGATTACTTCCCTGTCTCCTCCCCTGCTCTCACTGACCTATCCCTGCGAGCTCCCAGACAAACTCCTGCTCCACCCCTTCCTGCTGTTTGTCCTCCTTCCTTTATAACCCCACTCTGTCCTCTCTTTCATTGCTCTGCATAGCTTTCCTGTAGCTCCTGTGTGTGCAGTGTCTATGCCCAGCTCCCTTGTCTGTTTCAGCCCTGGTTCCTGTCCCAGCCCGTTTGGATTCCTTTGGTTTGAACTTGAACTCTGCTTTGGATTTGACTACGCTGCCTTCTCCTGCCCTTGAACTCTGGCTTACGGAAATCACTACGCTGCTCTCTCCAATCCTTGAACTCTGGCACTTGGACATTACCCTCCGACCTCTGGCACCCCGGACTCAGCAAGTATACCTTAACCCTTTCTCACCAGGCCCGGCAACGCTAATTACCACACTCTGGGCACGCCCTCACTGCTGTGGGTGCGTGTGATACCCTTACCCACCTCAGTACTGGGGACTGGCCAGGTCTGCGGGCATACAGGCGTTACACACATATAGTATATCTGCTCACCTGTCCAGGCGGTCCCCAAGTATGTTGAGCGGACAGTGCGTACATGAAGTACGCGCTTCCTAGTATTTCAAGACATTATTCCCAAATACATAATAAGGATCCAGGGTCTTTATCTCTGATCGGCTTTGAAGCTATTCCGTCTTATCTATTAAGTGGTGTGATAGGTTCAAAAGATTGAGCCTTAGGGAAACATATTAGATTTATGTCATGGGAACATTAACATTTTTTCCCCTCATTCATCAAAGGCAAAATTTTGTCAACTTTTGAGAGTCTCGTAGAACGAGACTTAATTCTTTTACATAAGGGTTTCACTTTTGATTCTCGCAGACATACTCACTTTGTGTCAGGAATCGGCGTTCTCCTCGCTTCTCACACAAAGCACTCCCTCTCCGCAAGGAGTCCCTGGACACACTAAACAATCCTGCCTTACCGGTCTCCACGGCTCCTCGCCCCTGCCGCCGTCGCGGGATCACTCCCCTCGGCGATTCCTCTGCTCAGCGCCGGTCGCGGCCACGCCCTCCTACACGCACGCCAGCCCCAGACGTTATGAGCATGCATTCTCAGTTTACAGAGCACACGCCTAACAGAGCACTTTTAACCACTGCTGCTGCAGTGAGGCGTCGCCCCCAAGCATCACACAGTTCAAGGCAAATCAATGATTACACTCAGCTGGGCTGTAACACCTCTCTCCTATCAGGGAGGACTCCTTGCAGTCCTCCAGGCCTGCCCCCTTTTCCCATTGGCCTGCCCAGCTTTATTATGCCTGTGCTTCCCATCACTCGTCGCTCGACATAGTTCTGTATGGAAGCATTTGACTATTCTCTCAGTGACTCCTCAGGTATTGACGCGGATTGGACGACTACCCCCTCTGGCTCTCGACTTTGGCTCTACTTGGACTTCGTGACTTCTGGTACTCTGATCTTGGCAACGGCAATAACTACTCCTTCTCTACTACCGGTACCGGCAAGTATTGTCTTCACTACTATACCTGGCCTGGCAACAATAACACCACACTCCGGACGCGCTCCCTTTGCTGCGGGTGCGTGTATCCCTACGTCCCACCTCAGCACAGGGGACGGGTCTGGTCTGCGGGCAGCACCGGCGTAACACTTTGGCAATAATCTAACTATGGGTGAACGTCAAGCACTTAACAATCTTAAAGCTAACACATCGCTTGTTATTAAAAATGCTGATGAGGGGGCAGTTGTAGTGCAGCATAGGGACGACTATCACAGGGAGGCTTTGCGCCAGCTCTGTGATACTTGTTCCTATGCTGTACTGCAATCTGACCCTACCCCCAAATTCCTTGCTAAACTGAGGGAATTACTCGATGAGGGTTCTATGCTGGGTGTTCTTAATGATAATGATATGACATTTTTGTATAACTCCACTCCTACCACGGCCGTGTTTCACCATCTCCCAAAGATTCACAAATCGCTGATCTCCCCCCCTGGGAGACCTATTATATCCAGCATTGATTCTTTGGGAGATGGTGTCTCGTGGTACGTGGATCGATTTTTGCAGCCGATGGTACAGTTATTGCCTTCTTATATCTTAGATAGTGGAGATCTCCTCAAACAAATTGACGGTATCACATGGAAAAAGAACTGTCTATGGGTGACCCTGGACGTTACCTCGCTCTATACCATGATATCTCATTCTCAAGGGGTTCATTATCTCCAAACGCGTGGAACGCCATGGGTACGAGCTTTGCTCCCTCATACGCCAATCTCTTTATGGGATGGTGGGAGTCGTTCCACGTGTTTGGAGATATTTTATTTTATCGATGGTTTATTGACGATTTGTTATTCATTTGGGAGGGTGATGTTCCTACACTATTATCTTTTATTAACACACTTAATGTTAATGACCTAAACCTTCACTTCACGTACACTTATAATTATCACCATATACACTATTTAGATTTTTACTTATATATTGATAACGCACTTAATATTCATACTGATGTCTTTCGTAAACCAAATTCACGAAACACTTTAAAAAGTATACCACAAGGGCAGTTGATACGCCTTCGGCGCAATTGCTCTACAGATGAGTTGTATAATATTCAGGTAAAAGATTTGTATGATCGGTTCATCAAGCGAGGTTATAACCATGATAATCTCATTAAAACAATACAGGAGGTCTCCTCTATGGATAGAAGGCAATTGCTCCAACGGTCCCCCAAAAAACCTTTATTGGATGATTGTCCTTTGTTCATCACATCCTATAGCAATCAAGGAGAACAGATTAAACAAATTTTAAAAAAACACTGGTCCGTTTTGTCATTGGACCCTGTTCTCAGACCTATAATCTCTACAGGCCCTAGGGTTGTATTCAAAAAAGCTAGGACGGTAGCGAGTACCCTCTCACCCAGTCTTTTTAAAGCACCAACCAATATCCAACCGAAACTCCCCAAAGGTTCGTTTAGATGCAATAAATGCAAAATTTGCCCTAAAATGAAACAATGTAATACATTCACCTCCACTGTTAATTGGACAACACATAAAACTATGATGTTTATCAATTGTAATTTATCATTTGTTATTTATCTGATCACATGTGGATGTGGATGTCAATATGTGGGACGAACAAACAGGTGTCTCAAAATTAGAATGATGGAACACTTTAGACTTATATCTAATGGAGATCTCAGTCACCCTGTTTCTAAACATTTTTCCAGCTGTATTAAGGGAGGTCCTGATAATTTTTCCTTTCAGGGAATTGAAATAGTTGCCCCCCAAGATAGGGGTGGCAATAGGACCCTACAGCTGGATCGTCGTGAGGCATTCTGGATCTTCACTTTGAGGACCAGAGTGCCTCACGGAATGAACATAGACTGGGATCTCACTCATTTTTTATGATTATTCACTATATATAATCTTTGTGATCATTTTTCATTCGTTTTTTCATTTATTTTTTATATCTTATCCTTTATATCTTATTATTTTTTATGATTATTCTTTTTCTTTTTGCACTTTTTTTTTAGTGCGTTTCCATCATTCTTCTTTTGTACTATTAGATGGATAATATATAATTGGTTCTCTTATGTAGATAATTTGTTATTAAGAGTATATCATCTGTGGTTTGGCAGTCAGACTTTTTACAAATTATTGTCTTGTATTTCATGATTCCTGTAGATCAGGGGTGGGGAACCTTTTTTCTGCCAAGGGCCATTTTGATATTTATAAAATCATTCGAGGGCCATCCAAAATTATCAACTTAAAAATTAGCCTGCTGTATTTGTCAAACATTTAATGAACTCACCCCTAATGTGATGGCTGGAACTGCTTCTCTTTGGGTGACTGACTCTTGGGTGGTGGGTGACTATGACTGACTGTGGGTTGGTGTCTGTGCACACGCAAATGCACACGCACACACACACAGAAATCGGGCAGGGGGTAGGGAAATCAGACTCTCAGACCCACTCTCTCTCTCAGACCCTCAGACCCACTCTCTCTCTCAGACCCTCAGACCCACTCTCTCTCTCAGACCCTCAGACACACTCTCTCTCTCAGACCCTCAGACCCACTCTCTCTCTCTCAGACCCTCAGACCCACTCTCTCTCTCTCAGACCCTCAGACCCACTCTCTCTCTCAGACCCTCAGACCCACTCTCTCTCTGACCCTCAGACCCACTCTCTCTCTGACCCTCAGACCCCCTCTCTCTCTCAGACCCTCAGACCCACTCTCTCTCAGACCCTCAGATCCACTCTCTCTCTCAGACCCTCAGACCCAATCTCTCTCAGACCCTCAGACCCACTCTCCCTCAGACCCTCAGACCCATTCTCCCTCAGACCCTCAGACCCATTCTCCCTCAGACCCTCAGACCCACTCTCCCTCAGACCCACTCTCCCTCAGACCCACTCTCCCTCAGACCCACTCTCCCGCTCAGGCTCTCAGACCCACTCACAGACTCTCAGACCCACTCTCTCACCTTCACACCCACTATCTCTCAGACTGTCAGACCCACTCTGTCAGACTCTCCCTCTCTCTCTCAGACACACACTCTCCCTCTCTCTCTCAGACACACACTCTCCCTCTCTCTCTCAGACACACACTCTCCCTCTCAGACACACACTCTCCCTCTCTCCCTCTGACACACACTCTCCCTCTCTCTCTCAGACACACACTCTCCCTCTCTCCCTCTCAGACACACACTCTCCCTCTCTCCCTCTCAGACACACACTCTCCCTCTCTCCCTCTCAGACACACACTCTCCCTCTCAGACACACACTCTCCCTCTCTCTCTCAGACACACTCTCGCTCTCTCTCTCAGACACACACTCTCCCTCTCTCTCTCTGACACACACTCTCCCTCTCTCTCTCAGACACACACTCTCCCTCTCTCCCTCTCAGACACACACTCTCCCTCTCAGACACACACTCTCCCTCTCTCCCTCTCAGACACACACTCTCCCTCTCAGACACACACTCTCCCTCTCAGACACACACTCTCCCTCTCAGACACACACTCTCCCTCTCAGACACACACTCTCCCTCTCAGACACACACTCTCCCTCTCAGACACACACTCTCCCTCTCTCTCAGACACACACTCTCCCTCTCTCTCAGACACACACTCTCCCTCTCTCTTTCAGACACACACTCTCCCTCAGACACACACTCTCCCTCAGACACACACTCTCCCTCTCTCTCTCAGACACACACTCTCCCTCTCTCCCTCTCAGACACACACTCTCCCTCTCTCCCTCTCAGACACACACTCTCCCTCTCTCCCTCTCAGACACACACTCTCCCTCTCAGACACACACTCTCCCTCTCTCTCTCAGACACACTCTCCCTCTCTCTCTCAGACACACACTCTCCCTCTCTCTCTCTGACACACACTCTCCCTCTCTCCCTCTCAGACACACACTCTCCCTCTCTCCCTCTCAGACACACACTCTCCCTCTCAGACACACACTCTCCCTCTCTCCCTCTCAGACACACACTCTCCCTCTCAGACACACACTCTCCCTCTCAGACACACACTCTCCCTCTCAGACACACACTCTCCCTCTCAGACACACACTCTCCCTCTCTCTCAGACACACACTTTCCCTCTCTCTCAGACACACACTCTCCCTCTCTCTTTCAGACACACACTCTCCCTCAGACACACACTCTCCCTCAGACACACACTCTCCCTCAGCACACACTCTCCCTCAGACACACACTCTCCCTCAGACACACACTCTCCCTCAGACACACACTCTCCCTCAGACACACACTCCCTCTCTCCCTCAGACACACTCTCCCTCTCTCAGACACACACTCTCCCTCTCTCTCTCAGACACACTCTCCCTCTCTCTCTCAGACACACACTCTCCCTCTCTCTCTCTGACACACACTCTCCCTCTCTCTCTGACACACACTCTCCCTCTCTCTCTGACACACACTCTCCCTCAGACACCCACTCTCCCTCTCTCTCTCAGACACACACTCTCCCTCTCTCTCTCTCTCAGACACACACTCTCCCTCTCTCTCTCTGACACACACTCTCCCTCTCTCTCTCTCAGACACACACTCGCTCAGGCACACACACACACTCGCTCAGACACACTCGCTCAGACGTACACACACACTCTCTCTGACACACACAGGGGGAGGTAAATCTGATTGGGGGGGGGGATCGGAGCAGGTGCCCTCTGCAACTGCTACCCGGTGTGGGGAGGAGGGCCGTGTAAGTGCACGGGGGGGGGGGGGAAGGGGCGGAGCATGGGGAGATCGGAGCAGGTACCCTCCACAACTGCTGCCCGGTGTGGGGAGGAGGAGGAGAGGCGGTAGTGAGGTGTCTCTCCCACCGCAGACTCGTTCTTCTATCCCCCAAGCCTCTTATACCCCTGGCTGTGCTCAAAGCTGTGACCATGCAGCAAGCTTAAGCCTATAGGGAACCATGTTAAAAATGGTTATTGAGGCAAAAAGTGACACTGTGTGCTCATTTGCATGTCATTTCCCAGAATCCCTTGCTGCAGTGGAAGTGCTGTATGCTGGGTGATAATGGGGAAAGGCGGGGTTGCAAACCTGCCTAAGACATGCAGATGAGCATACAGTTATATTTGCATATTTGCTTTCCTGTGGAGGGTTTTTGTCACTTTTTTTACTCACCATAACTTAACTATATATATATATCGTTTTTAATATATTGTGTTATGCATTTTCTGTGCGGTTTCTGTATGGGCAGGTATATGTGTGTCATAAATCTATTAATAATCTTACTAGCTAATTCATTAGCTTTTTTGTATTATTTTGATTTGTAGCTTGTTGGCATACATGTACTTTCCTGTTGTTTATAGGATGGAGGGTCTGTTTATCCTCTTGGAACCTAATTTTGATATATGTTCTGTGCGGTGGCGGTCACACATAGGTATCTTAGAGAACTTACTCATATTATCATATATACATCATCGGGTGCCTGTGCCGCCTGTACGCGTGTCCCCGAGGGAGCCCTGGTGTCGCGTGGGTGTCACGACGGCGGCGGGACGTTCCTGGGGACCCGGCGGACCCGGTAAGGAGAGGGGGAAGCCCCGATCGGCGGGCCTCTCCTCCGAGGCTTCGGCGCGCGCCCGGCACCCTCCGGCGCGCGCCAGGTTACTGCTGCGGCCGAGAACGGGCAAATGCTCGAATAAACTCGGCCGCAGCAGTAGCAATATATATTTAAAACCAGGGACAGAACATGAAACACAGACAGAGCTCAGTGCACATCTAGTGAAACTTATACACGGTACAGTGCCTAAATATATATGTATAGATATCTATGAAATAAAATGGTCTTTTAGTTTAACATTTTGGCCAAAGTGTTGTAAGCCCTTGAGCCACTACACGGCAGACCACATCTCAAGGGTACCTAACACTAATAAAAATTCTTAATAACCTGTACATTACCAGGATAGATATCTATACATATATATTTAGCCACTATACCGTGTATAAGTTTCACTGGATGTGCACTGAGCTCTGTCTGTGTTTCATGTTCTATCTCTGGTTTTAAATATATATTGCCATGCTCAGTAGCACTCCTCTGTGACACTTATATGCTTATATATATGTTGTGGTTATTTTGGGGGTTTAATATGAGTTTGTAGGTGTCCTGTATGTTTTTGTGACGACTCAGAAGATTCCTTCCTCTCCTTGTCCCTCTCTCCCATCTCCTGTCACCCTTTCTATTCCTTCTCACTCCTCTCCTTCACCTTCTACCTCTCTCCCCTTACCACAGCGCGTTCCCTGCAGGTCCCGCATACCCACGCGCTCCCTTAACCCTTGCCTTGATCTCCCCGTTCTATCTCCCCCGCGATAGCTCCGTTACCTTCTCCTGTGGTGACATCCGTCCCATTGCCTCCTCCTCTCGTGGTGCCCGCGGCGCGGCGTTCCGCGCGCCTGGTGACGCGTCCCCTCAGCCCACAGAGGACGAGCGTGCATGCTCCTCCCTGCCCTTGCTGGCCATCGCGCGGGCACAGGCCTCGCGTGCGTTCCCCTCCTCTTGGCTCCGTCCTCCTCCTGCGGTCTTCCCCTGCTCCGTGCGGGCCGCGTCTGTATTACAACCTGTGCGCGCGCATCCCCAGCTTACAGGGGGCGCGCGCAAAGACGCCTCTTATCAGCTTTCCCCTGTCTCCGCCTCCCAAGCTGTACAAGCCATTCCCCTGTCTGCCCCTTCTGTCTCCTCCTCTTCTCTCCCTGACCTATCTCCAGCTTCTCCCACTTCTCTCTCTACTCCTCCCCTCTCTGTCATTGGTGCACCTTCCTTTATAATCCCTGTCTGTCCACCTCTTCCTCGCTCTGCATAGTTCCTGTTTCCCTGTGTGTACCTGACCTATGCTGTGCTCCCTCTGTGCTCCTGTTATTACCTGCTCCTGTGATACTTTGGATTTCCCTCGCTTTGACCCCTGCTGACCCTGGACTACTCTGCTCTCTGGTATCCCTTGAACTCTGCTACACGTACGACTTCGCTGACCTCTGGCTTCCTAGGACCTGGCTTGCCCTCTGACGACTGTACCCTCTGGATCCCTGGACATTGGCTAACGGACACAACTATTCTTACGGACACTCCCCAAGCGTTGCAAGTATACTTTAACAACTCTTCCAACAGGCCCAGCAACGCTATACCACACTCCGGGCTTGCTCCCACTGCTGTGGGTGTGTGGTATCATACCGTTCCCACCTCAGTACTGGGGTCTAGCTTGGTCTGCGGGCTACAGTTTTACACTATATCTTCATCATATTCATAGTAATGAAATTAAAAACACATTTATTCACAGAATTAATTAGTCACTATGTGGGATTAGTTTAAGATGTATTTATTAGATAATCTATCACTATGTAACACACTTTAAATCACAAATAAATAAATATCACTTTATTGCAATGTATTCAGTTGTGGTAAGATATTAATGTTATTTGTAACACACATTAGATTAGAAACATTGTCACAATAATTAAGTATTACATTTAATATTTAGAGATCACTATAGTACTATTAGAATTTGTTGGCATGGTAACCTATAACAGGGGGGCACAAACTTTTGAAGCTACGCCCCCCTGCTGGCCTCCCCTGGTCTCGCGCTCCCTCTCCTACCTACCAGCTGTATCAAATGATGCTACAGGGGCGCGTGACATCACGTCACATTACCCCGCGGTGTAATTTGCCGCCACGTTGCCATGGAGACGCGTTTGAATCCCAGTCAGTGTTACTGTTGCAGAGGCCTCACGTGATCCCCGGCATTTAATTTAAATGCCTTGGGGAGGAGCACGGGACCTCTGCAACCGCCCGCGCCCCCCCAGACAAATCTCCCGCCCCCCAGTTTGCGCACCGCTGACCTATAACATTATGTAGCTTTGTAGTTAGGTTTAAATTCTCTGGATTAGTCTAATTGGATTTCATTCATTCCAGGACTCTGACCATAATCATTGGGTTCAAATCAAGGACACTTTCCATTGAAAAATAGACAAAAGTTTGGGGTCACTGAGTACTGAGCACTCGTAGTTATCACAATTTAGCCAAATATGAGTGTGTTCAGTTTCTCCGCACACTATCTATCCTTATCAAATGTTGTCTTCATTTTCAATTGTAATATGTATTTTTCTCATGTATTGTGTTGTATTGCATAACTATGTGTTGATATTACATCATCATTCCTCTATAATTATATATATACACTATATATATATATATATATATATATATATATATATATATATACACACATATATATATCTCATACAAGAATCTATTATTATCTAAATCAGTAACATCTGTGATCTATTATGCCATTACCAATTGGACTGTGGGACTATAAAACCTTTACGAGTGAGTTGTAGCATTATCCCCTGATGAAATCAGCCGTGTGCTGAAGAAACGCGTAGGTACTTTCTTCTCGTTGCTATTGCCGCACTATACGTCCTGACGCCGGAAGGGAAGTTGGTACGCGACCAAGACGAGACACCGGAATTACAGAGTGGAATCACAACTGCACGCCACAGATTGCCGGAGGACCGCACTGCGAGGGGCGCAGCCTACCGAGTTTCCCGGTCAACATCCAACGTGTGGAGCTGCGGAGGGACTTCCGGATTACCACGGAGCACGAGCCTGTCTCACACAATGCTTTTACCAAACGGACGTTTGTGAGTTTGTTATTTTTATCTTGTCCAGGAAATAAAATTGTTAAACCGAATTTACACATGGAGCGGGCGCTTTCTCTTCTTTTTTTTGTTTAGATATCTATCGAGGTGGTGGTTGTTTCCCTGAAGAGAGCTGCCAGGACTCCAGAGGACGCCCGAATTGGATCCTTTAATGATTTAGTTATAACATAGCTATTAGAGCTAGGTTTCTGGACTTTTATTGTGTTTAGGCAGAGTGTTTATTATTATTTTATCACAGCTACTTTTTAGTAATTGCACTGTTATTAATTCTGGCCACTAATTCTCACTGCCATTATAATCTCTCTCTAGCCACCACCAAATTGCTATATCAGCTATATTAATTATTGGTTATACCAGGGGAGCACAAACTTTTGCAGCTGCACCCCTCTGCCTTCCCTCCGCTGGTGCTCGCTTCCCCCCTTATCTTGATGCAGCGTCACATGACCTGCAGTGTCTTTTGACGAGGGTGACGTCACATGACACCGCGGCTTCATTTGACACCGCGTTGCCATGGACACGAGTGACGCCGGCAGAGTCAAGGTAAGTACAGCGTTGCAGAGGCCTCACGCGATCCCCCGGCATTTAATTTTAATGCCTCGGGGAAGTGCGCAGGGGAAGTGCGCGGGGTCTCTGCAACCGCCCGCGCCCGCCCAGAAAAATCTCCCACCCCCCAGTTTGCGCACCTATGGGTTATACAGTACCACAGATGTGGTCAAATGCTAAATAGAATTAATATAAGGTTTAAACTAGGCGCTGTCCTATATTCCTTTATATATATATATATATATATATATATATATATATATACACACATATATATAATATAAATACCACTCCCAGTTGAAGGCTAAGGCCGAAACGCGTAGGAGCAGGTCCAGTTGGCAGGATCCCCTGTTTTGTCCCCCTCTTGGGACACTCTGATGTGCTTTGAGCTTTGCTCCTTGATTTCTCTACAGACCTTGCTGAGTACCTGACATAAGGTGAAGTATTCATTTTTTGCTACAGCAGACTAAGGTGGGCTTTTCTGTGATAATCTTTGCATGTTCACTGTGAATTTGCTGATTTTGCAATGTTATATACTTGTCCCCAGAACTAGGGAGACAGCAGCATTTTGCTACGCACTGTATGAGCCACCTTATATAACCACTGAGTTGTGTCTGTTGATAGCTTTGTATTACACACCTTGTCAGGTACTTTGTCAGTATTTATCTGTCTATTTAGACTTTTTGATTTGTCTTTCAGGGTAACTCCCTGATTAGAGTTTAATTCAAGTGCACTATCCAGGGGATCCATGCCGTGTTTTATTTCTTGTGCTTTTAATTAAATGTTATGTTCTGTGACACTCTAATAAACAATTTGGTTTTGTATTGTGAGGCATACTTGAGTGCTTTTATTGGGGCTCTTTTTCTTTTTGCAATATATATATATATATATATATATATATATATATATATATATATATATATATATATATATATATATATATATATATATATATATATATATATATATACACACACACACATATGTATATATATATATATATATATACAGTGTTCGACAAACCTATACATTTGCACGCCCCGGGCGAGTGGATTTAACATCGTGGCGAGATCTTATTGGCCCAAGCAGCACACGTGTGGTACTAGGTGGCGAGTAGATTTTTTTGTTCGGCGAGTAGATTTTTGGGTGATTTGTCGACCACTGTATATATATATATATATATATATATATATATATATATATATATATATATATATATATTGTGACAGAAACCAGGGGTTGGTAATAAACTCCATATACAGGGCTCCCAGGATACTGAACAGTTTCTGTCCTGTCTAAGCTGAACAGGGCAGCCTCGTGGTACAGGCACTCCATTCCACAGTTTGTCTGCTGCCTGTTTTCTGTCACCTGTCATGCTGATTAGAGTTCAGGTATATAAGACCTGTTTCCTGTTTCCTCTGAGCCCCGCCCAAGAGCCTGGAAGGCTGCTGAACTGCAGAGGGGTGAGAAAGCCTCTTTCCCAAATCGCTTCATTCATTCTGTTAGTTTGTCTAAAGACTGCAAAGGTACTTATTTTGTTGGTGGAAGTGGACAAGCCACTTCCAACTCTGAGTCAGGGACATCTAAGTTTAAGTTATCGCTCAGACGAGCAGCTTTTTGTTTGGCTTTGTTTTCTGTTTAAACTGTGGCAGTCTCAGTGCCTGGGACTGAATAAACCAGGCATAGCCTGTTTAAAGGAACAGTACGTGACGTCTCATCATTTAACCTACCCTAAAAGACCGTGTTCTAACAGTCCCGGACAGACGGCGGAGCCCCGGAGTAAGCCGTTTGTCACATATGGTGGAGAATGCGGGCAGAACACTGAAAGGTCTGGGGGTTAAAGAACTTTAAAAAAAAAAAAAAAAGAAGGTTTTTTTTTTCTCTCTCTCCAAACAAGATGGAAGACGTGGTGAGTGCGCTGGTACGCAATGTCGCTGTCCAGAAAGACGCGAATGAAGCCCAGCAACAGGCGAGTGAAACCCAGCGACAGCTGTTAATAGCCCAGCAAGAGACTAATGCAAACCAGCAAGAGACAAACCGCCTGCTGAGAGAGGAGCAAAAGCGGTTCGCTCAGGGCTTACAGCAGGAACTCGAGATCCTGAGGGGGACTATCAGTAACCTTCCACTGGCAGAGGCAGCCCCAGTTCCGAAAATGACCAGGGCAAGCCACTACCTTCAGAAGATGGGACCCTCGGATGATGTGGAAGCCTATCTTCTCACGTTTGAACGCACGGCACAGAGAGAGGGATGGCCAGAAGCTGAGTGGGCTGGTCTAATCGCACCCTTCCTAAGCGGCGAACCCCAGAAGGCTTACTTTGATCTAGAGCCAGCCGAAGCTAACGTCTATGCAAAATTGAAGTTCGAGATCCTCGCCCGCCTCGGCGTAACCACGGCTGTTCGTGCCCAAAGGTTTCACGCATGGTCCTTCACGATGGATAAAGCCACCCGAAGCCAGATGTATGACCTCATCCACCTCGCCCGGAAGTGGCTACAACCCGAGATCAACTCAGCAAGCCACATCGTGGAACTGTTGGTCATGGACCAGTTCTTGAGGAAACTTCCCTCTGCCTTACGCCGTTGGGTCAGTCGGAGTGACCCCCACAATGCGGATGAGCTTGTGGCCCTTGTAGAAAGGTACAGTGCAGCAGAAGAGCACCCGCAACCCACAGTCGTGGAGCAACCCCACTATCCGAGGTTCCAGGACTCTTCCAGAGACGGTAAAAGGGTACCGGGGTTAAGGGGCGCTGAAGAGCGGCGACCACCTTCACGCCGCTCCAGCAACAGTGGTTCGCACACTAAGGGCAATAGCCAACATGGGGAGCCGGGAAAAGGCTCTAAGTGGGACACAGACTATGTACCTAAATGTGTAAATTGTCATGAGAGGGGCCACACAGCAAAAATCTGCCCACTAAATGATGAGCCCATGCAATGCAACAGCGTGGAACCTTATTCGCTGTTGTCCCAATGTATGGGCCCTAGCCCAGAGGACCCCTTGAATAACCATCTGTGGGCATTTGTAAAGGTTAATGGTAAGAGGGTTCGGGCACTTCTTGACTCTGGGAGTATGGTCACACTAGTGTCCGAATACCTATTGCCCATTAAGAAGAAACAGGTAAACAGTTCACAAAGAGTGGCAATTTGTTGTATACATGGGGATAATCATGAATATTCCACTGTTGATGTTTTTTTTTTAAACAGAATTTGGTTCTTTAGATTTCAAGGTGGGTGTTGTACCCAAACTGGCACATGATGTGTTAATAGGGACCGACTTTCCCCATTTTCTAAAAATGTGGTCCCCAGCTCAGAATAGCGCCCAGAGTTCAATAGCAGACCATAACGAAGTGTTAGAAGAAACAAATCCTTTCCCTTTTTCAGAAATGGAGGTTGACGAGAGCCCAAATAAGAAGGGGGAAAAGGAGGAGTGCTGTGAAATTCCCTTCCCCATCACTACTTTGGTAGGGAATACCCCAAATCAAGATGTTGATCAGGCACTTACCACCCCAGTACAGGATAAGACCCTCGCTGACCTAGAGGTCAGTCCTGGGAGTTTTAAGAAGGCCCAGTGGGAGGACCCCACATTAGCGGTAGCAAGGGGAAATATACGGGACCAGAATAGTACTCATGGCCAACCAGATAGGTCACTTGCTTACCCCTACTTCGAGGTAGAGAACGACCTAGTATATCGGGTTGATAAAAGAAAATCAGTTACAACTAAACAATTGTTGGTACCACGGACATTCCGTAACGTAGTATTACACCTCGCACATAGTCATCCATTGGGGGGACACCTAGGGGTGGAAAAGACAAAAGAAAAGGTTCTCCGAAGCTTTTATTGGCCTGGGGTTCTGGCAGAAATTACAAACTATTGTTCCTCATGCCCAGAATGTCAGATCACCGCCCCGTTCAAAGCATACCGCAGCCCATTGGTACCCCTTCCCATAATAGAGGTACCATTTGACCGGATTGCTATGGATCTAGTAGGACCCCTAATAAAGTCTGCTAGGGGACATCAGCATATATTGGTAATATTAGATTATGCTACCCGATATCCGGAGGCAGTTCCCCTACGTAGCACCTCTGCTAAAAACATAGCAAAAGAGTTAGTACTTCTGTTTTCCCGGGTCGGAATTCCTAAAGAGATCTTATCTGACCAGGGAACACCATTTATGTCCCAAGTAACAAAAGAGCTATGTAAACTCCTAAAAATCAAGCATCTCAGAACCTCAGTCTATCATCCACAAACAGATGGTTTAGTGGAAAGGTTCAATAAAACCTTAAAGAGCATGTTACGCCGGGCGGTCGATAAGGATGGGAAAAACTGGGACTGTTTGTTACCATACCTGTTATTTGCCATTAGGGAAGTTCCCCAGTCATCCACAGGCTTCTCCCCGTTTGAACTATTGTATGGCCGACATCCAAGGGGCTTACTGGATATAGCCAAAGAAACTTGGGAACACGAGGTTACCCCTTACAGAAGTGTAATAGAGCATGTTGCCCAAATGCAGGACCGCATTGCTGCAGTCCTACCCATAGTGAGGGAACACATTGAGAAAGCTCAAGAAGCACAAAGGAATACGTATAATAAGGGTGCTAGGGTCAGAATTTTTTTTCCAGGTGATAGGGTACTAGTTCTGGTTCCCACCGTGGAGAGTAAATTCCTTGCTAAATGGCATGGGCCATATGAGGTCTTGGAAAGAGTGGGAGAAGTAAATTATAGGGTAAGGCAGCCAGGTAGGAGGAAACCTGAGCAAATTTACCATATAGAAAAATGTTGGGGAATGACCCCCTTGTATCCCTGGGGCTACTAAAACCAAGGCTGTTTTTCAGTCCATATAACATGAGGAGGAAGACATCACTTCTTAAGACATAAACAATAAATTTCATCCATTTGTAGACTACTACAGGGTGGGGGGGTATAACTCGGTAGAAGTACAGCTGGGCACCTCCTAGGAAATGCCCAAAAGTAAGTCCATGCAGTCCGATACAGCCTCACCTGCACCCTGTGTCCAGCGATGAAAAGTTCAGCGGTCAGTACTCACGATCTGCCTGCGTGATCTGCCAATGTAGCTGAGGATAATGCAGCACGATGTCCAGCTGCGTGGTGATGTCGGCGTGGTGATGTCGGCGTGCTCCAGCCGTTTGTAACAAGCCAGGTAAGGAAGGGAAAAAGGAAATGACGCGGCGGTCACAGCTCCTCCAATCAGCCTCACGCAAGTGAAAAAATAAAAAACTTTGGGGCCTATGCAGAGAGCAGCGAATTTTCGAAATTCGCCATTTTTTGGAGATAATCGCGCAGAAAACAGCAGAAAATGGAGATTTCCGAAAATCGCGCCAATTTTTCATTTCTATTTGTAAAACTCGCCTCGCGGCTGGCGAGAACCGCAATCTCGCCAGTTTAAAATATATCCGTATGCAGAGAGGCGCGAACGGCATCTAGCGGCTGTTCGCGCCAATAAAATGGCGCGATTGTCTCCGTTTTGCCTCGCCAAAAAAAACTGGCGCTCGCGGCCATTGCAAAGGGAAAAAAAAAGGCGCGAATTTGTTTTGACATGTTTCCGAAGCGCGCATCTCGCCAATTTAAACTCGCCAGACGCATCCATGTTAAACATAGCAGAATTCGCACTTTTCTGCATATGGAGATTAAAACTCTCCAAAAAAGCTCCTTTTTATGAAATTCGCCATTTTTAAAATTCGCTGCTCTCTGCATGAGGCCCTTTATTGGTTATGCAACATGAACAACAGCAAGTGAACACTCTGACGCGTTTCGTCTGGGATCAGACTTTTTCAAATTTACCATATAAACCTACTCAAGCCCTGGAAAGATAGAGAGGTCTTGTTAACCCTAGTACCCCCAGGTCCGTCAGAGAATCAAGAAACTGACCCAGAGGTTAGCATAGCTGAAACACTGTCCGTGCATCAGAAACGAGAGGTCCAGAGTTTAGTGAGAAGGAACAAAGAAATCTTCTCTACACAGCCAGGTAAAACTAACGTAATTAAACATGACATAGTCTCTGAACCGGGGGTCCGAGTTAACCTTAAACCGTACCGAATCCCAGAGGCCAAGAGAGAGGCTATAAGTTTAGAGGTTAAAAAAATGCTAAAACTAGGCGTAATTGAGGAATCCCAAAGTGGGTGGAACAGCCCTATAGTTTTAGTCCCAAAGCCAGACGGTACAACAAGGTTTTGTAATGACTACCGGAAACTAAACGCGGTGTCAAAATTTGATACTTATCCTATGCCCAGGGTGGATGAACTTGTAGAGAGACTGGGCAAAGCCCGATATCTCACAACCCTAGACCTAACAAAAGGGTACTGGCAGGTTCCCCTCACAGAAAGGGCAAAAGAAAAAACAGCCTTCTCAACCCCAGACGGCCTCTTTCAATATAAGGTGCTGCCTTTTGGCTTACATGGAGCTCCCGCCACATTCCAAAGAATGATGGATAAAAT
Organism: Ascaphus truei; assembly: GCF_040206685.1. Classification (NCBI taxonomy): domain Eukaryota; kingdom Metazoa; phylum Chordata; class Amphibia; order Anura; family Ascaphidae; genus Ascaphus; species Ascaphus truei. The sequence continues at coordinate 29,745 of NW_027457252.1, read as the reverse complement.
TTTAAAACCACATGTTCGGTACGCTGCCGCCTACCTGGATGATGTGGTAATCCATAGTGAAGATTGGCAGTCCCACCTTCCAAAGGTCCAAGCTGTGCTCGACGCAGTTCGGTCTGCTGGACTAACTGCTAACCCCGCTAAATGCACTATTGGTCTGGAGGAGGCCAAGTATCTGGGGTATTCTATTGGTAGAGGGTTACTCAAACCACAAACACTCAAAGTAGAGGCGATACAAAATTGGCCAAGGCCAGTCACAAAAAAAACAAGTAAGGACCTTTTTGGGGTTAATTGGCTACTATAGGAGGTTTATTCCCAATTTTGCAACTAAGGCAACCCCACTAACCGACCTCACAAAAGCAAGAGGACCGCTAATGGTAAAGTGGTCCCCCGAAGCCGAACAGGCCTTTAGAAGCCTGAAAGAAGCTCTCTGTGCCCAACCAGTGTTGGTCACACCTGACTTCTCCAAAGAGTTCGTAGTCCAAACCGACGCATCTGAGGTAGGGCTGGGGGCGGTACTCTCCCAGGAGTCTCAAGGGGAGGAGCACCCCATCCTTTATTTAAGTAGGAAACTAAGTCCCCAGGAGAAAAATTACTCCATAGTCGAGAAAGAGTGTCTCGCAATAAAGTGGGCTGTAGAGACACTCAAGTATTATCTGTTGGGGAGAAAGTTCCGATTGGTCACAGATCATGCACCCCTTACCTGGATGTGTCAAAATAGGGAGAAGAACGCTAGGGTGACCAGGTGGTTCCTAAGCCTACAGCCCTTTAAATTTTCTGTGGAACACAGGTCGGGGCACAAACATGGCAATGCCGACGGGTTGTCAAGGATGCACTCCCTAATATCCATGGTCGCTCACCCCTCGAGGTCTGAGCTGGGGGGGAGGATATGTGACAGAAACCAGGGGTTGGTAATAAACTCCATATACAGGGCTCCCAGGATACTGAACAGTTTCTGTCCTGTCTAAGCTGAACAGGGCAGCCTCGTGGTACAGGCACTCCATTCCACAGTTTGTCTGCTGCCTGTTTTCTGTCACCTGTCATGCTGATTAGAGTTCAGGTATATAAGACCTGTTTCCTGTTTCCTCTGAGCCCCGCCCAAGAGCCTGGAAGGCTGCTGAACTGCAGAGGGGTGAGAAAGCCTCTTTCCCAAATCGCTTCATTCATTCTGTTAGTTTGTCTAAAGACTGCAAAGGTACTTATTTTGTTGGTGGAAGTGGACAAGCCACTTCCAACTATGAGTCAGGGACATCTAAGTTTAAGTTATCGCTCAGACGAGCAGCTTTTTGTTTGGCTTTGTTTTCTGTTTAAACTGTGGCAGTCTCAGTGCCTGGGACTGAATAAACCAGGCATAGCCTGTTTAAAGGAACAGTACGTGACGTCTCATCATTTAACCTACCCTAAAAGACCGTGTTCTAACAGTCCCGGACAGACGGCGGAGCCCCGGAGTAAGCCGTTTGTCACAATATATATATATATATAAACAATCTAATAAATTAAAAAGTTGGATAAAACGTTATATGTGTGTGCAATATATATATATATATATGTATATAGTATAGTGCACACTATATAACGTTTACTATATATATATTGCACACACATATAACGTTTTATCCAACTTTTTAATTTATTATTTGTAGAGAAAATGAACAATGTCGCCAGAAGCGCTATTTTTCAAAATGTAGCATCTCTACTAATTAGTGTAAATGATACTTCATATAAAGCAGGTTATGGGACACAGTATTATTGTAAATGGCCATCATGTCTCTTATCACATCCCAGTGTATGGATATCTTCTCTTATCACAAGCTGGTAACATCTGACAGGGCTCAGAGTCTGAGGCCAGAATGTGACATACAGAACATTCTCATTCTAAATTTCAAAAAATATTGTGTTTATTTCTGACCTGACTGCCGTGGTTACAGCTCAACCGCTCTGTGCCTGGGTTCTACTCTATGTCACCACTTTCTGCCACAACCAGCTGACGGTGGATCTACAAGGAGTTCAACGCTCAGTGGCATCACATCTGTGGCTTGGTTGGCGTATAATTTCTCCATTTTTATTGGATTGTTTTAAATAGATTTTATTTAGTATACTTAGTATACTTAAAGCCAGAACATTTCCAAGCGAGATGGAGACTGACTGGGTAAGATCTGATTAAAGGACAACCTTTGGGGAAGGAAAGGGTGACGGGGGAGTGTAATAGCAAGGTGGTGTGTGGGTATGGGGCAGAGCAAGAGAACGCAAAAATGATGGGGATTTGCTGCACACCAAAAAAACAATAAGAAGTGATACTTTTACCGGTGTTCCTCAGTCTCAGGGAAGACCGGCATTTCGTTCAATGTATACAATATGATTGATGGAAAAGGGCACACGGATTTGAATCAAGAAAGATCATTTATTGTGCCACAGACTGCAACGTTTCGGCTGCTGGCCTTTCTTTACTGGCATTAGTGGGTTTAGCCACTTTACCTGAGAGAGGCCAGCAGGCCGAAATGTTGTAGTCTATGGCAGTGCAAGAGAAAACAGGTGGGGGGGGGGGGGTTCTTGCAAGGTCGCCGATCCATGGGTGAGGGGCCCCGGGGGAAACTAGTCCCGGGCCCCGGGAAAGCTGTCTGTGGCCCATACAAGCTGAGTAACATGTAGAAAGGACACATGTATGTTCAGAATGAGTTAGCATGGTATTTTGTGAGGCATCATAGCAGGTAATACTGTGCACTGCAAGCTCAGTCAGTGTGAGGAAGGGTCCGATGGAGGAGTTGGAGGGTTCCAGGATATCTCAAAACTGAGGGGCGCGACATTTTCTTGGGGTGGTGGGGCTCGGCGCTTACAGAGGCCCCACGCTCTTCCCCACAGCCTTTAAATTAAATGCCGGCGATCGCGCGCAAGGCCTTTGTAAGTTCCCTTTCCGTGTCTCCGGCGGCTTCTGGAGACTACAACGTGGCGTCACCTGATGTGGCGTTGCCATAGCAACGTGATATCACATGACGCCATTACATCAGAACGCCGGAGACAAGGTAAGGAGGGGGGGGAGCAGGGGAAAAAGGGTGCTCAACCCTGTCTTAAAGCCTTGTCCTGCATACAGATCGAAGCCTTGCTATGCGGAGAGGAGCCGAGAATCAGACGGAAAAGAAGACTGAAAAGAAGACGGGCGAAGCAGGTGAGGGATGAAATAGCCGTCACTGTGTAACTCTTCCAATTAACAAAACACACAGAGGTAAATGGGAATTTAAATCCTCAGAGATATATTAGTATTTTATCTGGTAGTGTTAGGACTTGCGAACAGGTGGCTGCCTTGTCGTGGCTCGCAAGCTTACAACGCTTTGGCCAAAGGGTTAAACTAAATGACCCTTTTTCAAGACAATATATAAGTATTTTACTGTGTATTTTGGTCATATTGGATGTAGCATTGGGCTTCTCTGTCCTAACGCTTCCAATTACCTGCAACTTCCTGCAGAGAAATAGCAACGCTTGTTTTTAACGCGTTAAGCGCCGAGTGGGAATTCACCTGCTGAGAGGTTAAGGGAGTTACTAACCCAAACTCAGCGACGTTTCTGTGTCTCTGTGATAACTCCCCCAGGACATGCCTGAAAACCAGAGGTAACTCAGAGCATTTTTTCCTGGTAAAATATTTGATAAATAGAAACGTGACCTCGGAGACTGTGAGACACCCCTCCCCCCTCCCCCTTCCCTCTCCCCCCCCTCACCCTCCCCCCTTCTCTTCTACACTTGGCGTCCCAAACCCCACCATAACCAATACATAAATAACCACAAACACGAGGTCTGGCGGTGCGAGGCCGCAGCTTTTTATTAAAACAGCAATTAACCTAATAAGCACAATTAACCTAATAAGTGCCACCCCCTGCCAGAGTGCTCGCTCATTGGGTAAAGGCCAAAGGTACCTGATCCAATGGCCGTAACTCCCCCCTAACCGGGCACCGCCCCGGCCGTCTGGCGAGAATTGGCCCAAGGAACGCACGTGTAAATGAGCCGCGCCTACTCGCCGCTCCCAGCCTCCTTTTATTTTATTTCTGTTATTCATTTTCATTGTTTATTTATTCTTTTTTTATTTTTAACACGTTCAACCAACATATTTACCAGAATTCACAGTAAAGGGCAGGGTGGGCGGGAAGCTCATGGCAGGGCGCAGACTGACCCCGCGCCTCTGTCTAATTCTAACCTCCCTGGCCCTTCCCCCTGGCCGTGTCACCCTCACTGCCAGAGGGGGGGGTGGACAGTCCACACTCACAGGTAAGGGGAGCCAAGTCCCCCTGGTCACAGCGCCCGGTCACCGAGGGCTCAAGGCTACTTTTCTGGGTTATTTTGAAGCGAGCTACACTGGGGAATATTTAGGGGTCTCCCCAGACACAGAGAGAACATTTAGGGGTCTCCCCAGACACAGAGAGAACATTTAAGGGTCTCCCCAGACACAAAGAGAGAACATTTAAGGATCTCCCCAGACACAAAGAGAGAACATTTTGGGGTCTCTCCAGACACAGAGAGAACATTTAGGGGTCTCCCCAGACACAGAGAGAACATTTAGGGGTCTCCCCAGACACAAAGAGAACATTTTGGGGTCTCTCCATACACAGAGAGAACATTTTGGGGTCTCCCCAGACACAGAGAGAACATTTAGGGCTCTCCCCAGACACAGAGAGAACATTTAGGGGTCTCCCCAGACACAGAGAGAACATTTAGGGCTCTCCCCAGACACAGAGAGAACATTTAGGGCTCTCCCCAGACACAGAACCCCACACACTTAGATCCCAAAACCTCAGCCTTTCCCAAACTGCAGGCGGAGGGGACAAGATTCCAGGTGCTTAAATAAAACGTTGTTACCCGGAGTGTGTCTGGCTTTTATTGGAACTTGTCCTGATTCTGTCACCAATACAGGTTATCTATATCATCACTTCTCTGTGTGTATCCGACTGTCTCTTTTCTTATTAACCCTGCGTATGTCTGTCACTTGTTATACTAGATCTGTCACATTTCATGTTCCTTTTGAGTGTATCTTGTGTCTCTTCATGTCTCGCTGTATCTCTGTGTCTGCTAAGACTCTCACTGCTACAGTGCTAGAGTCCTAAAAAAGGTGTGTAGGTAGGTGTGTGTGTATAGGTGAGTGTGTGTGTATAGGTGAGTGTGTGTAGGTAGGTGTGTGTGTATAGGTGAGTGTGTGTGTATAGGTAGGTGTGTGTGTAGGTAGGGGTGTGTGATAGAGCAAGAGAGAGCGAGAGAGAGATAGCGGCACAGCGTTTCGGTCCTATATATACACGCACACCTATACACACACGTTCCTGCTCCTAAAAACTGCAGGGACGGAGTACCAACAGGTTCCTGCTCCTAAAATACAAATGCACAATCAGTCATATTCACACACACTCCCACTAAAATACACACATATTGATACTCTTGTAGAAGCACAGACACACACTACAATATATATGTCGGTGGCCCTGGTCACGTGGGAAGGGCATTGAAGGAGTCTATCACTCCGAAGCGTTGCTAACATTGCGAAGCAACGTTGGGTTGTGAAGATTGTTACTGTTTGGGTGCTGTGGACAATTGGCTTAACCGTCAAACCCCCCATACAGCACCAGGACATGTATAGGAGGGAGGAATACATGTGCTCACATTACTATCCTCTGTATCACAGGCATGGGCATTGGCGTGGGAGGAGGAGGACAGTGAGGAGGAGGAAGTTGCAAGAATCAAAGCTTTCCGGGTAAATGGGAATGGCGGATCTGTGAATCTGCCGCACACACGGTGTTATTAGCTGTTGTACAGGACACTATTTATGGAAAAGTCTGTAACACTTTACAGTGTAATAATACAGAACTGCTGGAGATGGTTTAATGAAGGTTAGTGGGTCCCTGTTTCCTCGGCTCTCATGGGATGGGAGCGTTCCCCAAATCTGAGGTTTGTGCCCCTATTACATGGGGGGGGGGGAGAAATACATAGAAACAAAAATAAAGAGAGACGGAGATAAATAAAAGAGATAAGATTAAAGGGGGAGAGAGGGACTGACAGGAGATAGAAAGGAAAGGCAGAGAGTAGGGAGACTTCTCATCCAAGGTGATGAAACAGCTGTGACACATGGACACCTTCTCTGAGAAACCTTCCACTACCCATGTGACATTACACCTCCACCGTAGGGCGTACTGCGTCTGGGGAGGGGGGTGTAAAGGATCCTGGGGAGGGGCGTATAATGGAGTTCTGGGCCTGGGGAGGGGTGTATAACAGGGTACTTGGCCTGGGGGTATAATGGGGAACTGGGCCTGGGGGTATAATGGGGTACTGGGCCTGGGGAAGGGTGTATAATGGGGTACTGGGCCAGGGGACGGGGTTATAACGGGGTACTGGGCCTGGGGAAGTGAGTATAATGGGGTACTGGGCCTGGGGAGGGGCATATAACCGAGTACAGGGCCTGGGCAGGGGCAAGTAACCAAGTACTGGGCCTGGGGAGGTGGGTATAACCGAGTACTGGGCCTGGGCAGGGGCATATAACCGAGTACTGGGCATGGCCACGGGCATATAACCGAGTTCTGGGCCTGGGGAGGTGGGTATAACTGGGTACTGGGGAGGGGGGTATAAGTAGGGTTGCCAGGTGTCCGGTATTGAACTGGACTGTCCTGTATTTGGATACTCTGTCCAGTAAAGAATGAGCGGTACTGTAATACTGGACATGTATGTGTCCAGTATTTTCCTCCCTGGACATAGTGACCTGACGCACCTTTCACCATTGAGTCCAGTATTTTTGGAAATGCCACCTGGCGACCCTAGGTATAAGTGGCACAGGAGCTCCTGCGATACAGAGTATCACTGTCCCTGGTTACAAACACTTCATGTCTCCTGCAGATCCGGAGACACACAAAGGTGGTGCCCTTTGTGCTACAGGAAGACGAGGCGGGCTACGAGACGGACGAGGCGGGCTACGAGGCGGACGAGGCGGACTACGAAGCGGACGACGAGGCGGGCTTCAAGGAGGACGATGCGGACGACAAGTGGGGCGACGAGGTGGAAGACGAGAGGTGGGGAGGGACGTGCTGCTTCCCCTTCCTCAGGCTGGGGATGAGATCCCGGGTGCAGGTACCAGAGGGGCCAGGCCGCAGAAACAGGGGGATTCTAGGGGCCCTGAGAAGATCCCAGGAGCAGGTACCAGAGGGGCCAGGCCGCAGAAACAGGGGGATTCTAGGGGCCCTGAGAAGATCCCGGGTACAAGTACTAGAGGGGCCAGGGTGCAGAAACAGGGGGATTCTAGGGGCCCTGAGAAGATCCCCAGTACAAGTACTAGAGGGGCCAGGGTGCAGAAACAGGGAGATTCTAGGGGCCCCAAGAAGATCCCGGGAGCAGGTACCAGAGGGACCAGGCCGCAGAAACAGGGAGATTCTAGGGGCCCTGAGAAGATCCCAGGAGCAGGTACCAGAGGGGCCAGGGCGCAGAAACAGGGAGATTCTAGGGGCCCTGAGAAGATCCCAGGAGCAGGTACCAGAGGGGCCAGGCCGCAGAAACAGGATTCTTGGGGCCCTGAGAAGATCCCGGGTACAAGTACTAGAGGGGCCAGGGCGCGGAAACGGGGGGATTCATGGGGCCCTGAGAAGATACCAGGAGCAGGTACCAGAGGGGCCAGGCCGCAGAAACGGGATTCTTGGGGCCCTGAGAAGATCCCGGGTACAAGTACTAGAGGGGCCAGGGTGCGGAAACGGGGGGATTCTAGGGGCCCTGAGAAGATCCCGGGAGCAGGTACCAGAGGGGCCAGGGCACGGAAACAGGGAGATTCTAGGGGCCCTGAGAAGATCCCAGGAGCAGGTACCAGAGGGGCCAGGCCGCAGAAACAGGATTCTTGGGGCCCTGAGAAGATCCCGGGTACAAGTACTAGAGGGGCCAGGGCGCGGAAACGGGGGGATTCTTGGGGCCCTGAGAAGATCCCAGGAGCAGGTACCAGAGGGGCCAGGCCGCAGAAACGAGGGGATACTTGGGGCCCTGAGAAGATCCCGGGTACAAGTACTAGAGGGGCCAGGCCGCAGAAACAGGATTCTTGGGGCCCTGAGAAGATCCCGGGTACAAGTACTAGAGGGGCCAGGGTGCGGAAACGGGGGGATTCTAGGGGCCCTGAGAAGATCCCGGGAGCAGGTACCAGAGGGGCCAGGGCGCGGAAACAGGGGGATTCTAGGGGCCCTGAGAAGATCCCAGGAGCAGGTACCAGAGGGGCCAGGCCGCAGAAACAGGATTCTTGGGGCCCTGAGAAGATCCCGGGTACAAGTACTAGAGGGGCCAGGGCGCGGAAACGGGGGGATTCTTGGGGCCCTGAGAAGATCCCAGGAGCAGGTACCAGAGGGGCCAGGCCGCAGAAACGGGATTCTTGGGGCCCTGAGAAGATCCCGGGTACAAGTACTAGAGGGGCCAGGGTGCGGAAACGGGGGGATTCTAGGGGCCCTGAGAAGATCCCGGGTACAAGTACTAGAGGGGCCAGGGCGCGGAAACGGGGGGATTCTTGGGGCCCTGAGAAGATCCCAGGAGCAGGTACCAGAGGGGCCAGGCCGCAGAAACGAGGGGATTCTTGGGGCCCTGAGAAGATCCCAGGAGCAGGTACCAGAGGGGCCAGGCCGCAGAAACAGGATTCTTGGGGCCCTGAGAAGATCCCGGGTACAAGTACTAGAGGGGCCAGGGCGCGGAAACGGGGGGATTCTTGGGGCCCTGAGAAGATCCCAGGAGCAGGTACCAGAGGGGCCAGGGCGCAGAAACAGGGAGATTCTAGGGGCCCTGAGAAGATCCCAGGAGCAGGTACCAGAGGGGCCAGGCCGCAGAAACAGGATTCTTGGGGCCCTGAGAAGATCCCGGGTACAAGTACTAGAGGGGCCAGGGCGCGGAAACGGGGGGATTCTTGGGGCCCTGAGAAGATCCCAGGAGCAGGTACCAGAGGGGCCAGGCCGCAGAAACGGGATTCTTGGGGCCCTGAGAAGATCCCGGGTACAAGTACTAGAGGGGCCAGGGCGCGGAAACGGGGGGATTCTTGGGGCCCTGAGAAGATGGTTTGACCGCAGGAGAGGCAGATAAGAGCAGGAAGGCTGCGGGACAGGGCAAATAAGAGCAGGAAGGCTGCGGGAGGGGCAGATAAGAGCACGACGGCTGCGGGAGGGGCAGATAAGAGCAGGAAGGCTGCAGTTTGGGGCAGGTACTAGAGGGAGATAGGGATATTGGGCGTGAGGGGCAGGTACTAGGGGAGATAGGGATAATGGGTGTGAGGGGCAGGTACTAGAGGGAGATAGGGATATTGGGCGTGAGGGGCGGGTACTAGAGGGAGACAGGGATATTGGGCGTGAGGGGTGGGTACTAGAGGGAGATAGGGATATTGGGCATGAGGGGCGGGTACTAGAGGGAGATAGGGATAATGGGCGTGAGGGGCAGGTACTAGAGGGAGATAGGGATATTGGGCGTGAGGGGCGGGTACTAGAGGGAGACAGGGATATTGGGCGTGAGGGGTGGGTACTAGAGGGAGATAGGGATATTGGGCATGAGGGGCAGGTACTAGGGGAGATAGGGATAATGGGTGTGAGGGGCAGGTACTAGAGGGAGATAGGGATATTGGGCGTGAGGGGCGGGTACTAGAGGGAGACAGGGATATTGGGCGTGAGGGGTGGGTACTAGAGGGAGATAGGGATATTGGGCATGAGGGGCGGGTACTAGAGGGAGATAGGGATATTGGGCGTGAGGGGCGGGTACTAGAGGGAGATAGGGATAATGGGCGTGAGGGGCAGGTACTAGAGGGAGATAGGGATATTGGGCGTGAGGGGCAGGTACTAGAGGGAGATAGGGATAATGGGCGTGAGGGGCAGGTACTAGAGGGAGATAGGGATAATGGGCGTGAGGGGCAGGTACTAGAGGGAGATAGGGATAATGGGCGTGAGGGGCAGGTACTAGAGGGAGATAGGGATATTGGGCGTGAGGGGCGGGTACTAGAGGGAGATAGGGATATTGGGCGTGACGGGCGGGTACTAGAGGGAGATAGATATATTGGGCGTGAGGGGCAGGTACTAGAGGGAGATAGAGATATTGGGTGTGAGGGGCGGATACTAGAGGGAGATAGGGATATTGGGCGCGAGGGGCGGGTACTAGAGGGAGATAGGGATATTGGGCGTGAGGGGCAGGTACTAGAGGGAGATAGGGATATTGGGCATGAGGGGCGGGTACTAGAGGGAGATAGGGAAATAGGCCGTGAGGGGCGGATACTAGAGGGAGATAGGGATATTGGGCGTGAGGGGCAGGTACTAGAGGGAGATAAGGATATTGGGCATGAGGGGCGGGTACTAGAGGGAGATAGGGATATAGGCCATGAGGGGCGGGTACTAGAGGGAGATAGGGAAATAGGCCGTGAGGGGCGGATACTAGAGGGAGATAGGGATATTGGGCGTGAGGGGCAGGTACTAGAGGGAGATAGGGATATTGGGTGTGAGGGGCGGGTACTAGAGGGAAATAGGGATATTGGGCGTGAGGGGTGGATATTAGAGGGAGATAGGGATATTGGGCGTGAGAGGCAGGTACTAGAGGGAGATAGGGATATTGGGCGTGAGGGGCGGATATTAGAGGGGGATAGGGATATTGGGCGTGAGGGGCAGGTACTAGAGGGAGATAGGGATATTGGGCGTGAGGGGTGGGTACTAGAGGGAGATAGTGATATTGGGCATGAGGGGCGGGTACTAGAGGGAGATAGGGATATTGGGCGTGAGGGGCGGATACTAGAGGGAGATAGGGATATTGGGCATGAGGGGCAGGTACTAGAGGGAGATAGGGATATAGGGCATGAGGGGCGGGTACTAGAGGGAGATAGGGATATTGGGCGTGAGGGGCAAGTACTAGAGGGAGATAGGGATACTGGGCGTGAGGGGCGGGTACTAGAGGGAGATAGGGATTTTGGGCGTGAGGGGCAGGTACTAAAGGGATATAGGAATATTGGGCGTGAGGGGCAGGTACTAGAGGGAGATAGGGATAATGGGCGTGAGGGGCAGGTACTAGAGGGAGATAGGGATAATGGGCGTGAGGGGCAGGTACTAGAGGGAGATAGGGATATTGGGCGTGAGGGGCGGGTACTAGAGGGAGATAGGGATATTGGGCGTGACGGGCGGGTACTAGAGGGAGATAGATATATTGGGCGTGAGGGGCAGGTACTAGAGGGAGATAGAGATATTGGGTGTGAGGGGCGGATACTAGAGGGAGATAGGGATATTGGGCGCGAGGGGCGGGTACTAGAGGGAGATAGGGATATTGGGCGTGAGGGGCAGGTACTAGAGGGAGATAGGGATATTGGGCATGAGAGGCCGGTACTAGAGGGAGATAGGGATATTGGGCATGAGGGGCGAGTACTAGAGGGAGATAGGGATATTGGGCATGAGGGGCGGGTACTAGAGGGAGATAAGGATATTGGGCATGAGGGGCGGGTACTAGAGGGAGATAGGGATATAGGCCATGAGGGGCGGGTACTAGAGGGAGATAGGGAAATTGGGCGTGAGGGGCAGGTACTAGAGGGAGATAGGGATAATGGGCGTGAGGGGCAGGTACTAGAGGGAGATAGGGATAATGGGCGTGAGGGGCAGGTACTAGAGGGAGATAGGGATAATGGGCGTGAGGGGCAGGTACTAGAGGGAGATAGGGATATTGGGCGTGAGGGGCGGGTACTAGAGGGAGATAGGGATATTGGGCGTGACGGGCGGGTACTAGAGGGAGATAGATATATTGGGCGTGAGGGGCAGGTACTAGAGGGAGATAGAGATATTGGGTGTGAGGGGCGGATACTAGAGGGAGATAGGGATATTGGGCGCGAGGGGCGGGTACTAGAGGGAGATAGGGATATTGGGCGTGAGGGGCAGGTACTAGAGGGAGATAGGGATATTGGGCATGAGAGGCCGGTACTAGAGGGAGATAGGGATATTGGGCATGAGGGGCGAGTACTAGAGGGAGATAGGGATATTGGGCATGAGGGGCGGGTACTAGAGGGAGATAAGGATATTGGGCATGAGGGGCGGGTACTAGAGGGAGATAGGGATATAGGCCATGAGGGGCGGGTACTAGAGGGAGATAGGGAAATAGGCCGTGAGGGGCGGATACTAGAGGGAGATAGGGATATTGGGCGTGAGGGGCAGGTACTAGAGGGAGATAGGGATATTGGGTGTGAGGGGCGGGTACTAGAGGGAAATAGGGATATTGGGCGTGAGGGGTGGATATTAGAGGGAGATAGGGATATTGGGCGTGAGAGGCAGGTACTAGAGGGAGATAGGGATATTGGGCGTGAGGGGCGGATATTAGAGGGGGATAGGGATATTGGGCGTGAGGGGCAGGTACTAGAGGGAGATAGGGATATTGGGCGTGAGGGGTGGGTACTAGAGGGAGATAGTGATATTGGGCATGAGGGGCGGGTACTAGAGGGAGATAGGGATATTGGGCGTGAGGGGCGGATACTAGAGGGAGATAGGGATATTGGGCATGAGGGGCAGGTACTAGAGGGAGATAGGGATATAGGGCATGAGGGGCGGGTACTAGAGGGAGATAGGGATATTGGGCGTGAGGGGCAAGTACTAGAGGGAGATAGGGATACTGGGCGTGAGGGGCGGGTACTAGAGGGAGATAGGGATTTTGGGCGTGAGGGGCAGGTACTAAAGGGATATAGGAATATTGGGCGTGAGGGGCAGGTACTAGAGGGAGATAGGGATATTGGGCGTGAGGGGCAGGTACTAGAGGGAGATAGGGATATTGGGCGTGAGGGGCAGGTACTAGAGGGAGATAGGGATATAGGGCGTGAGGGGTGGGTACTAGAGGGAGATAGGGATATAGGCCGTGAGGGGCGGGTACTAGAGGGAGATAGGGATATTGGGCGTGAGGGGCAGGTACTAGAGGGAGATAGGGATATTGGGCGTGAGGGGCAGGTACTAGAGGGAGATTGGGATATTAGGCGTGAGGGGCGGGTACTAGAGGGAGATAGGGATATTGGGTGTGAGGGGCAGGTAATGGAGGGAGTTAGGGATATTGGGCGTGAGGGGCGGATACTAGAAGGAGATAGGGATATAGGGCATGAGGGGCGGGTACTAGAGGGAGATAGGGATATAGGGCATGAGGGGCGGGTACAAGAGGGAGATAGGGATATTGGGCGTGAGGGGCAAGTTCTAGAGGGAGATAGGGATACTGGGCGTGAGGGGCGGGTACTAGAAGGAGATAGGGATTTTGGGCGTGAGGGGCGGGTACTAATGGGAGATAGGGATATTGGGCGTGAGGGGCAGGTACTAGAGGGAGATAGGGATATTGGGCGTGAGGGGCGGGTACTAGAGGGAGATAGGGATATTGGGCGTGAGGGGCAGGTACTAGAGGGAGATAGGGATATTGGGCGTGAGGGGCAGGTACTAGAGGGAGATTGGGATATTAGGCGTGAGGGGCGGGTACTAGAGGGAGATAGGGATATTGGGCGTGAGGGGCAGGTACTGGAGGGAAATAGGGATATTGGGTGTGAGGGGCGGATACTAGAGGGAGATAGGGATATTGGGCGTGAGGGGCGAGTACTAGAGGGAGACAGGGATATTGGGCGTGAGGGGCAGGTACTAAAGGGAGATAGGTATATTGAGCGTGAGGGGCAGGTACTAGAGGGAGATAGGGATATTGGGCGTGAGGGGCAGGTACTAGAGGGAGATAGGGATTTTGGGCATGAGGGCCAGGTACTAGAGGGAGATAGGGATAATGGGAGTGAGGGGCAGGTACTAGAGGGAGATAGGGATATTGGGCGTGAGGGGCGGGTACTAGAGGGAGATAGGGATATTGGGCGTGAGGGGCAGGTACTAGAGGGTGATAGGGATATTGAGCGTGAGGGGCAGGTACTAGAGGGAGATAGGGATATTGGGCGTGAGGAGCAGGTACTAGAGGGAGATAGGGATATTGGGCGTGAGGGGCGGGTACTAGAGGGAGATAGGGATATTGGGCGTGAGGGGCAGGTACTAGAGGGTGATAGGGATATTGAGCGTGAGGGGCAGGTACTAGAGGGAGATAGGGATATTGGGCGTGAGGAGCAGGTACTAGAGGGAGATAGGGATATTGGGCGTGAGGGGCGGGTACTAGAGGGAGATAGGGATATTGGGCGTGAGGGGCAGGTACTAAAGGGATATAGGAATATTGGGCGTGAGGGGCAGGTACTAGAGGGAGATAGGGATATTGGGCGTGAGGGGCAGGTACTAGAGGGAGATAGGGATATTGGGCGTGAGGGGCAGGTACTAGAGGGAGATAGGGATATAGGGCGTGAGGGGTGGGTACTAGAGGGAGATAGGGATATAGGCCGTGAGGGGCGGGTACTAGAGGGAGATAGGGATAATGGGCGTGAGGGGCAGGTACTAGAGGGAGATAGTGATATTGAGCGTGAGGGGCGGGTACTAGAGGGAGATAGGGATATTGGGTGTGAGGGGCAGGTACTAGAGGGAGATAGGGATATTGGGCGTGAGGGGCAGGTACTAGAGGGAGATAGGGATATTGGGCGTGAGGGGCAGGTACTAGAGGGAGATAGGGATATTGGGCGTGAGGGGCAGGTACTAGAGGGAGATTGGGATATTAGGCGTGAGGGGCGGGTACTAGAGAGAGATAGGGATATTGGGCGTGAGGGGCAGGTAATGGAGGGAGTTAGGGATATTGGGCGTGAGGGGCGGATACTAGAGGGAGATAGGGATATAAGGCATGAGGGGCGGGTACTAGAGGGAGATAGGGATATAGGGCATGAGGGGCGGGTACTGGAGGGAGATAGGGATATTGGGCGTGAGAGGCGGATACTAGAGGGAGATAGGGATATTGGGCATGAGGGGCGGGTACTAGAGGGAGATAGGGATATAGGGCATGAGGGGCGGGTACTAGAGGGAGATAGGGATATTGGGCGTGAGGGGCAAGTACTAGAGGGAGATAGGGATACTGGGCGTGAGGGGCGGGTACTAGAGGGAGATAGGGATTTTGGGCGTGAGGGGCAGGTACTAATGGGAGATAGGGATATTGGGCGTGAGGGGCAGGTACTAGAGGGAGATAGGGATATTGGGCGTGAGGGGCAGGTACAAGAGGGAGATAGGGATAATGGGCGTGAGGGGCAGGTACTAGAGGGTGATAGGGATATTGAGCGTGAGGGGCAGGTACTAGAGGGAGATAGGGATATTGGGCGTGAGGGGCGGGTACTAGAGGGAGATAGGGATATTGGGCGTGAGGGGCAGGTACTAAAGGGAGATAGGGTTATTGGGCGTGAGGGGCAAGTACTAGAGGGAGATAGGGATACTGGGCGTGAGGGGCGGGTACTAGAGGGAGATAGGGATTTTGGGCGTGAGGGGCAGGTACTAATGGGAGATAGGGATATTGGGCGTGAGGGGCAGGTACTAGAGGGAGATAGGGATATTGGGCGTGAGGAGCAGGTACTAGAGTGAGACAGGGATATTGAGCGTGAGGGGCGGGTACTAGAGGGAGATAGGGATATAGGGCGTGAGGGGTGGGTACTAGAGGGAGATAGGGATATAGGGCGTGAGGGGCGGTTACTAGAGGGAGATAGGGATAATGGGCGTGAGAGGCAGGTACTAGAGGGAGATAGTGATATTGGGCGTGAGGGGCGGGTACTAGAGGGAGATAGGGATATTGGGCGTGAGGGGCGGGTACTAGAGGGAGATAGGGATATTGGGCGTGAGGGGCGGGTACTAGAGGGAGATAGGGATATTGGGCGTGAGGGGCAGGTACTAGAGGGAGATTGGGATATTAGGCGTGAGGGGCGGGTACTAGAGGGAGATAGGGATATTGGGCGTGAGGGGCAGGTACTGGAGGGAGATAGGGATATTGGGCGTGAGAGGCGGATACTAGAGGGAGATAGGGATATTGGGCATGAGGGGCGGGTACTAGAGGGAGATAGGGATATAGGGCATGAGGGGCGGGTACTAGAGGGAGATAGGGATATTGGGCGTGAGGGGCAAGTACTAGAGAGAGATAGGGATACTGGGCGTGAGGGGCGGGTACTAGAGAGAGATAGGGATTTTGGGTGTGAGGGGCAGGTACTAATGGGAGATAGGGATATTGGGCGTGAGGGGCAGGTACTAGAGGGAGATAGGGATATTGGGCGTGAGGGGCGGGTACTAGAGGGAGATAGGGATATTGGGCGTGAGGGGCGGGTACTAGAGGGAGATAGGGATATTGGGCGTGAGGGGCGGGTACTAGAGGGAGATAGGGATATTGGGCGTGAGGGGCGGGTACTAGAGGGAGATAGGGATATTGGGCGTGAGGGGCGGGTACTAGAGGGAGATAGGGATATTGGGCGTGAGGGGCAGGTACTAGAGGGAGATTGGGATATTAGGCGTGAGGGGCGGGTACTAGAGGGAGATAGGGATATTGGGCGTGAGAGGCAGGTACTAGAGGGAGATAGGGATATTGGGCATGAGGGGCAGGTACTAGAGGGAGATAGGGATATTGGGCATAAGGGGCAGGTACTAGAGGGAGATAGGGATATTGGGCGTGAGGGGCGGATACTAGAGGGAGATAGGGATAATGGGCGTGAGGGGCAGGTACTAGAGGGAGATAGGGATATTGGGCGTGAGGGGCAGGTACTAGAGGGAGATAGGGATATTGGGCGTGAGGGGCGGGTACTAGAGGGAGATAGGGATATTGGGCGTGAGGTGCGGGTACTAGAGGGAGATAGGGATATTGGTCTTGAGAGGCAGGTACTAGAGGGAGATAGGGATATTGGGTGTGAGGGGCGGATACTAGAGGGAGATAGGGATATTGGGCATGAGGGGCGGGTACTAGAGGGAGATAGGGATATTGGGCATGAGGGCCAGGTACTAGAGGGAGATA
The DNA here is from genome assembly GCF_040206685.1 of Ascaphus truei. Lineage (NCBI taxonomy): Eukaryota > Metazoa > Chordata > Amphibia > Anura > Ascaphidae > Ascaphus > Ascaphus truei. The sequence continues at coordinate 12,915 of NW_027457252.1, read as the reverse complement.
GGGAAATAGGGCGTGAGGGGCAGGTACTAGAGGGAGATAGGGATAATGGGAGTGAGGGGCAGGTACTAGAGGGAGATAGGGATATTGGGTGTGAGGGGCAGGTACTAGAGGGAGATAGGGATAATGGGCGTGAGGGGCAGGTACTAATGGGAGATAGGGATATTGGGCGTGAGGGGCAGGTACTAGAGGGAGATAGGGATATTGGGCGTGAGGGGCGGGTACTAGAGGGAGATAGGGATATTGGGCATGAGGGGCAGGTACTAGAGGGAGATAGGGATATTGGGCGTGAGGGGCGGGTACTAGAGGGAGATAGGGATATTGGGCGTGAGGGGCAGGTACTAGAGGGAGATAGGGATATTGGGCGTGAGGGGCAGGTACTAGAGGGAGATTGGGATATTAGGCGTGAGGGGCGGGTACTAGAGGGAGATAGGGATATTGGGCGTGAGAGGCAGGTACTAGAGGGAGATAGGGATATTGGGCGTGAGGGGCAGGTACTAGAGGGAGATAGGGATATTGGGCGTAAGGGGCAGGTACTAGAGGGAGATACGGATATTGGGCGTGAGGGGCGGGTACTAGAGGGAGACAGGGATATTGGGCGTGAGGGGCGGGTACTAGAGGGAGATAGGGATATTGGGCGTGAGGGGCGGGTACTACAGGGAGATAGGGATATTGGGCGTGAGAGGGTGAGAGTGAGCCAGGAGCAGCGCCGGTGCAGGGGGATGGGGGAGCAGGTGAGTTATACACAGGGGCACAAGGGCCCCATCACCCGCATCTCTATATACTGAGTGTGCCCCTGTGTATAACAACGCTGATCTGTGCTGCTCCATCTGATCTCACTGCGCAGTGATCCAGGGACAATCCGATCGCCATTTAATGGGGTCAGGAAGGAATTTTTTTCCCCCATTGCACAGCAGGGGTTATGTTTCGCCTTCCTCTGGATCACAGCAACAAACTGCCCTTTGTGCAGGAATTATCAGTGAGATCTTTATACACCCTGCATTGGTCTTCACCCCTTTGCTGCCGGAGGGGCCTGCAGTGCATTGCTCTGCGTCTTACTATATCGCTCTACAATGTGCTGCAGGCCCCTACCAGCAAAGAGATTCATTATTTCAATAAAATATTCTCTTTAATCCAACCTATGTGTAGTGTCTTTTCTATCCGTTGTATCTATTGCCAACAGCTCAGTGATTCTTACCCAGGACGCTGCCCTAGTGTCACGCTGCCAAGCCCGGGTGTGAAGGAGGTTTATAGGGTCACATATACACTTCTGCTAAAACACAAGTGCAAACAGGAAGCCCCTCTGGTCTGTCATATCTTTTATTACACAAAACGGTATCTAAAAAGGTAAAAAGAACATACATGGGATTCTGCTACAAATATCTCTAATTGCAAACCAATTTACAAATCATTTAGTTTGGAGTAGAGTCAAAATTGAAGAGGAGTCAAATATAGGGTAATGACATACAAATATCCCCAGAAAAGTAGGCTGAACATTCTCCTTAGTCCAGGGGTGCACAAAGTTTTTAACCTGCGCCCCCTCATGAGTGCTTACCTCCCGGCTCGCACCCCCCTCCTCCTCGGCTCCGGCGTCAAATGACGTCACGGTGCCATATGCATAAAAGGGTGAGCGGAACTGTACGTTCCAATTGTTAAAAACAAAAATAATTACATTTTAATTGTAAAGGAGAACGCTGAAAAACGTGATAATTATATACAGTGATAACAAAATGTCATTAAAATCCCCAGAGCTGAGAAGGCTGGTCGGGAAAATGCAGGGTAGGAGCCGGAGGCCTCAATATAAATACCCCTAGCAAGCAGATTGCTGTATGAGCCACGGGAGGCCAACGGCATTAGGCAAGGTGTATGCAGCGGCTGGGAACAATAATGTCCCTATAATTATCTGTTTAGGGGCCAGATGGAGTATCTATGGTGTAGGAGTGATTGACCCATACAGGTACACCCAAATAGATATATGCACAGTCAGTAGTATATGCTGGTAAATATACAGAGCTTTAGAATGCGCTGAAAGGCACAATAACCATGGAAGGTATATACAGTATAAACACAGCCCCAATACAGCCGTGTCTCCCAGTGGCTCTAAACTTCCAATCTCTGTCTCGCTCGTGAGCGTCACCGGCGTGACGTCACTACACCCCAACGCGGGTTTGCGTGACGAGTCGCGCTTCTTCCGGGAGGAGTCACGTATAGCTGCTTCAGTGTATCAGATATACCCTGTAGCATGGGTGGAGCTAGAGAAGTCAGCCAATAGAAAGGTGTCCGGCGGAATAGAAGTCGTCACGGACACCCAAAGGTAAACAATGTTTGGAGGGCACTGTCATATATGGTCAGTATATAAAGGCGTATAGTAACCTGTCAGGGGAGTGATCCAGAGCTTCCCTTATACTGTAGCTCAAATACCGCCGGGAGGCACCAAAATCAAAAGAGCAGTAACCAGCAGACATAGGTCTCTGGTGTTACATGGATATAGACACGCGTTCATTAGGAGGCAGCAAAGGCCAAACTATCAAAGAGTATCTCTCTCTCATGAATAGTTGCATGTCCTCTATCGTTGGCCAGGATGAATATGCACCAAGATGTAGAGGGGCCAGAAATATAGGTGGCTACCTAGATGGCTGATGTTACAATAATGACTGGTCATAAATAGCCATATGCAGCCCCACAGCTAACTTCCAGATAAAATATATTATAAATAAATGTTGGCGAAGAGAGCTCGATTTTGTGCGGCGACTGCAGAAGAGGAGAAGGGTGACAGAGAAGGGTGACAGAGAAGGGTAGCAGAGTCAGCTGGGGGCGAAACAGACTAGTGGGAAGAGTTGTTGGGGTGATGTAGGTTTACATTACAGAGAGCAGCCAAATTCATGATCATCAATTATTTTTCAGTAAACACACACCTATACTTAAGGGGGCATCGCAATCATTTATAGTTAAACAAATTAAAACGATACACAGTACAATTGTTTTGTTAGACAGGAAAAGCGAGAAGGAAGCGGTAAGTCTGACACTGAGCCCCAAACAGTGGTAAAGTAGATATACACCAGAGTTCCAGACCTCTGAAGCTGCACACATGAAGCCTCACCCACCCATCATAGGGTGCAGTACCCTTGGCACGGAGAGGCGGAACCCCCTGAGAACCTGAGAAGTCCAGTATCCCTCCGGGGCTTCAAAAGAGACAGCAGATAGGCAGGCCCTGACCTTGCAAGGTATTAAAGGCCCTTACGGCCAACATGAAGCGAACCCGGTTGATCAGTGGAAGCCGGTACAGATCACGTAAGGTGAGAGTGATATGCTCAAAGCGAGACATTCTGCTGAAACTGTAGGTGATGCAGGTTTACATTACGATGAACACCCACAGATCAATCTTAATGACCCGGAGACTTAGGGCTGGGACCCGCTGTGCCCGGCGGCGCGGACGGCCGCGCGAGCGTTCCCCACCAGCAGGGGAATCCTCCCGAGCCGGTCCCAGTCCCCCCTCGCTGACGGCTCACTACGCACTGTGACGCGTCAGCCGGCAGGCGATTCAAGAAAATTGTGATCCCGAACGGTGACGCGTCATGTAGTGCGCTGATGAGCCAATCAGCGGCGGGAGCGGGAGCTGTCATCAGGCAGCTTCCTACTCAAGGTAGTGTGTGTGTGTGTGTGTGTGTTTTTTTTGTGGCAGAAGGGGGAGGGAGCTGCTTACCTTACAGCAGCCCACAGCAGCTCCCTCCTGCAGCCCGAGCCCGTGGAGGGAGGGGGGGAGTAACGGGTCCCTCCGCTCAAGCCACGCCCCCCTCCCACTCCCGCCCACCTCCCGCTCCCTACAGACCGCATATCGCGGTTCTGTGTCTGTCAGCGCCCCGCCTGTGTGCAGTGCGGGCGCGCTGACTGAGGGAGCGGGGCCTTAGCCTAAATGTGACTATGTATTTGTAGCGCATAGAGTGTAACTGAAAGAAATCACACTAGATCCCTTTCACAGGTGCACTATCTCTGTGCCCAGGACAAGCTTGAAAACGAGAGGTAACTCTTTATGTATTACTTCCTGGTAAAACATTTTATACATAAATAAACTTGGACAGCCATGAATGACAACGTTAGGTAGGAGATAGGAGGATTTTGAGTTGAGCAACAGAGATGCAATATTGTCTGTATACACACACACACACACAATATATAGCTACTGTATATTCTAGCACCTAAATAGTGAACACAGAATTAGAGTGTGTGGCTTGGAAGTGTGTGCCTATATGTGCGTCTAAGTCTGGAGTGAGGAAGCGCCCTGAATAGGGGGCTACAATTAAGCGCCTAAACGTCAGTATTACCCAAGCTGCTCTTGGAATAGCACGGCTGTAAAATACCAGCCTAATGTGCTACTGGAATGAATTGCACCCAAGAGTGATGAAGGGTGGAGCACAGTGCACCTAGGGGGCCCGATATCATTCGATTCATTCCTACAATGAAATCACTACATGAGTTGACCCCACGGGATGCTGGTGGGTTTTCAGATAGGACAGGAAGGATAAGTCCAAAAGTGAATGACCTCCCTCTCATGACACTCACCTGGTCCTATATGAGGCTCGGCTTCCTGCAGTACTACCTGCCCTGTCGTTGTGATGTGAGGGGAATAGGGACTTGTGCAAGGAATCCTGGGCCTGCAGGAGTACAGGGGAAAGCTATGATACTCTGAGCCCAAGAACTTACAATCTACTGAGTTGTCATCTCAAAGACTACTGAAGGACAGGAAAAATCTATAACACTTTAATAAAACTAGTGTACAATCTACTTCGAGACTATAATCCTCGGGGCCTGCAGAAAAACTCTAACCCAAAGAGGGTACAATCTACTTCTGACAATGACTCCCTCCCCCTGCAGTCACATTGCAGACGTACCTTCTGCGTGACGACATGAGGCTTCCTGCAGTACTGGCCGTCCTGTCCTGGGGATGACAAGGAACAGGATCTGTATCATAGGGAGGAATGACAATGGTTATCATTGGGGTTGTCTCTGTAATAAAGGTGTAATCCCCCAGAATCAATGATCTAAACACATCATATGGGAGAGCAGCCAATTACATGTACGTCCCAAAATGTATCCCAAATTATCTCCATGTCTGACCAAGTGATATTGTCCATCTCAACTTCTGTTATATTGCTGGCTAGATCCCTTGAGATGAGTATATACTGTAGTCCAATTCGAGTGTATTGGCCGTGAGGGGCCGCGTAGTAAGAATAGCCTCTAGACGTAGGGTTCATCATTCTCCAAAAGTCTATCAGGGCATTATCAATGAAATTATTTTTCAGGACCTTGGAGTTTTTTACCTCTGTGTGGTGTTCTTTGCGGAGGGTTCTTGTCCTATCTCTAGTATTATCTACTATGGTGTTTAATCCCCACCAATTATCAAATGACCTTTCCTGTGTTGCGTGATGGTGTGAAAAACGTCATTCAAATATTTGTCCTGGTTCTCATTTGGAGCATATAAGCTGACTATAGTCAGAACTTCCATGGATATTATACCTGTGACGATAACTATTCTGCCTGATTTGTCTTTGTTTTGCTGTACTGTATCAACGAGTTGTTGTGAACAAAACAGACACTCCTGTTTTTTTGTTTTGCGCTGGTGAATGAAAAAAGTGGGAGAAAGATTTGTCCTTCAATCATGTTACATCCTCTCTATTTAAGTGTGTTTCTTGTATTATAAAGATGTCTCCTTGCCTAGACTTAAAGTTTCTCATCATTCTCCTTTTTGTAGCCGAATTCAGCCCTTTCACATTCAGTGACACAATTTTGAGGCTGCTAACCATTCATTTGTTTGGGGTCTTTTTTAACTAATTTTCGTGTTTTTATCTCGTTAGTCTTGTTGTTCTCCCGCAGCTTCGCGAGTGAAAGAAGTTGGTGTCGCCTCGCTCACTGGGTTTAGAACAGTGGGAATGGGTAGACGGGTAAAAATGAAAATAATAAAGAGAAAAAAAAAAAGAAGGGTTTTATCTTGGGTTGAAGCTCATGTTCATCTTGGGCCTGTGACTCTGCTTGTGGGGTACTTGTGGTATGCAGAGTCTAATAGTGTATATGTTCGGGGTGCACTGTGGTACCCGAGATCATTTGTCTGTACATCGCACGATCTTGTCACTACATTCCCAGCGTGTGCCATTTACGTCGTACGTCTTACTGCTGCGGCCAAGTTTATTCGAGCATTTGCCCGTTCTTGGCCGCAGCAGTATCATCATGGGTTTTCCCCCTTCATAGCCCTGCCCTGAGTGGTAGAGGCAGGCCTGGACTCTGCTGCAGGCGTGAGCAAGAGGGGAGGTTCTGCTGACATCACGAGAGGTGGGGCTAGCTCTATATTTGGCAGCCAACTCCTGTGAGTTAGAGTTAGTCTGCCGCAGTAGTCTGTTCGGAGTAGTATGCCGAGAGTCTGCAGTGGGACATGTTCGAGTAGTGAGTCCTGCGGATCGGTCCAAGGAGTTGGGGGAGACCGCGGTCTCACCTGCACAGCCGTGCAGGAGCAGAGAGAGGAGTGGAGAGACTCAGCCCCTTTAGTAGAGCTGATAGCGTTAGATACCTGGTGGACCAATGCCCCTCACCCCTCTGCCTGGGGTGATGGGGAGAATTCAATCCCCACCGCGAGGATAACATCGGGGGTGGGCCGCGGGGTATTGAAGCCACAGCCTAGACCATCCTGTCGGAGGAGAGACTTGGAGGGAAGGAGAGGAGGAGATATCTGGGTGTGAGGAGAGCGGAGTAATAAGTACAGCTTGGCTGTTGTTGTTGCGGCTGCTGGACGCCACTACCGTTGGGAGTTTCTGATCTGCCAATAAAAGAGACTATCCTTTGTTACCCAAAGACTGTGTGTGAATTGGAAGCTATTACCCTGGGACCCAAGGGGTTCTTCTATACAGGTCCTGTCCCATATTCCTGGGAGTATAGAAGATGGAGGCGCTGCACCACTAAGAGATCATGGAGGCTACCACCCCAGAAGCCCGGTCCTGGCTCCCCAATAACATCGCGGGAAGCTCAGGCCCTCCTGTTCCTCACAGGAATGCACCACACCGCATGTAATCTGCCCTCATGCACCCTAGACACCACCGTAGAGTCTGGGGGAAGGGGGGAAGCAGGGTTACATATATAAAAGGTAAGTAATACTTTGGTTTTAACTTGCATTCTATATATTAAAAAAACAAACAAAAACAAACTCTGTCTTGTACCATTCTTTATTTTTATGGGACTTGAGTCTCCACCTGGAAGTTTTACAAACGCTATAGGATTTTTGTAGAGCGATCTTACTCCCTCAAGGAAGGGACCCCTAAACCCGAATGTAATCATGGTTTGGTCCAGGTTTTGGTCCCACCTTATCCTGTCGAATGCTTTTTCAGCATCCAAACACAAAAGGAATGCTTTTGCACCCACCAGGTGCACGTGGTCGACAATGTTGATTATTTTACGGGTGTTATCTGAGGCTTGTCTGCCTGAGACAAATCCCACCTGGTCTTTGTGGATCAAGCTCGGTAGAATCGGATTAAGCCTGTTCGCTAGAATTTTATTATAAATTTTTAGGTCCGAATTTAGAAGAGAGATAGGCCTACAGCTGCCCCATTGAAGCGGATCTCTTCCCTCTTTTAATATTATTGCCAGGTTGGCCGAGGACATGGATGAGGGGACATCCTCTCCTCCCATAAAGGAATCAAAAACCTCTAGTAGGTGTGGAGCCAGCACTGCCTTAAATATCTTACAATATTTATTTGAAAAACCGTCCGGTCCCGGGGTCTTATTTGTTTTTAGTTGTTTTATTACTTCAAATAGTTCGGTAGTTGTTATTTTCTCATTTAGTTTACGGACGGTTTCTTCCCACTTTCCCCACTCCTTTTCGCGCTATCGATTGAACCTCTGGCGGCAACAATTAGACGAGACCGGGATATAAAAGGGGTTGTCATTGGGGAAAGAGAACACAAAATCTCCCTGTTCGCTGATATCATCTTGTCGCTGGTCTCCCCCATGACAACCTTACCCAATCTGCAGTCAGAAAAATTTGGTCGGATCTCGGGATACAAAACCAACAGCGATACATCAGAAGCCCTGAACCTCATATTTCGTGGCTCGGTATGGTGGCGTCTGTTAAGATGAACATCCTGCCCAGACTTCTATATTTCTTCCAGACTTTCCCGGTCTGCATATCGTTGGCAGACCTCAAAGACATCCAAAATAGAATCTTCCAATTTATATGGAGAGAGAAAAGACCACGAGTGGGCAGATCGGTAATGTTGGCGCCAAAGGAGTGTGGAGGCCTGGATGTACCAGATATAATCAAGTACTACCATGCGGCCCACCTAAAACAAGCAGTGACATGGAATAATGATCCAGCGTCTTGTTGCTGGTTGGAAATTGAGGTCTCCTACGTCTCTCCCCTCTCTCTCGGGGCAATCCTTTGGTCTAGAGGGGGCGGAGAGATAATAACGGGCGGGACGGGCCTGGGAGCCATGAGATGCACGTCGAAGATATGGTCTAAAAGTAAAGATAGACATGGTCTGACATCCTCCCCCTCCATACTGACTCCTATTTTTGGTAACCCGGATTTTCCCCCGGGCTGCGACCCTAGGGATTTCAAACAATTCAAAGAGTCTAATCTAAAAACAGCTTCGGATCTTTTGAACAAAGGAACCTTGATCCAATTCCTGGAATTGCAGGAAAAATATAAACCGGTGAAACTTCCTCTATTCGGGTTCCTCCAGATCAGACACTTCCTTCAGGCGATATCCCATAAGTCTAAGTTCAATGGCCCTACCCTTTTCGAGGGGATCTGTGCAGTTGGCACATACCAGATGGGTCTGATCTCGAGGATTTACTCGGAGCTAGCGCGGTCCAGGATTCCCGTCAACCACAACTATATGTTGAAATGGGCTGAGGACCTCAATATAGACATAGATAGAGATGAGTGGGAGGACATCTGGGAAGCAGCAGCCAAAACCTCTATTTGCACCTCCATTAAGTAAAACCCTACAAAATTCTATTCCAATGGTACCTGTCTCCAAGTAAACTGAGCCAGATCTTCCCTGGCCTGCCCGATCTGTGTTGGAGGGGGTGTGGCCAGCGAGGGGATCTGGTACACATTCTATGGACATGCCCGGGAGTCCAGGTCTTCTGGAGCATGACCCGCTCCCCCCACCCCCTCTATCTCTTCTTCTGTCCCATTTCAAACCTCTCTGAGGAGTTAGTCTGATGAATACCTCAGGGTCTACGTGACACCGGCTGGGTTCACAAAGGTATGCCATAAAGGGCCCTTTCAGCATTTGAGGCCGTCATCACATATATGCCGTCTTTATGTTCCCATGTCCCGGCCTATATACCTATCTCATTATACTGTATAGGATAAGTATTTCGTATATGATTTAGGCACTGTACTGTATATGTTATAGAATTTTTCTCTTTTGACTAAGCTGCATACAACGGACTCTGTATCAATATGCGACTTCTCCCAGAAAACCAATAAAAACACACGTAAAAAAAAACAAAAAAACTCTTAGTTAATGCCAAACATTGTCTGACCGGGACTGCGGCCTTCTCGCGCCTTTCTTATATTGGCTGCTGCTAACATCGTTGTCCAAGGTCCCAGTAACTCCGACACCTGTCCGGCCCAGCCAACAATCAACCGTTATTTGAGCTCATATTTATGATTGAGCTTATTTATTGAAACTTTAACAATATTCTCTAAGGGGGAAGGGACACAGGGGAGAAATCGTTAACGCTGACTCTGCACTGGTGGTTACCTTAGAATTACGTTAGTGGCTGAGAAACACTGATGTAAATATATCAGATATCAAAAGAGAAATGGTCTAATTCTCCCCTCGGGGGCAATATATCCCAGGGTCCCCACGCCCTTGCTGGAGGTCTGTTTCCCATAGATGTTTATATCGCGAGCCCAAAGTCTGTAATCTTTAGGTGGCCCACACTGTCCTTTAATATGTTCTCCGGCTTCAGGTCCCTATGAAGAGAGAATCTCTGAGCTTGGTCTGAGGGTGTATATTTATTTATATAAGGTCAATACACAAAATGCTTCAATAAGGGGTTAGTGAGTACTGTGGGGAAGGGAGTTTAGAAAGAGTTGGTATTCCCAAGAGTTGGTATTCGCAGCAGGTAAGTAGAGTCAAGAAGGCTGGAAAGGAGACAGACCTGAGCAGAGTGCAGAAAGAGAGCGGGGATAAGGAGATGTGATAGAAAGACGTCCTGAGCAGAGTGACAGCAGAGCTGAGATATAAGGACAGAAAAGACATGGACCTGAGCAGAAAGCGGAGCTGAGATATGAGAGTGGAAAATAGACAGCTGGAGCACAGCGAGAGACCATACACAATATAGAAGACAGAAAATAGACAGCCCTGAGCAGAGGGAGGATGAGATAGCACAGAAAAGGACGCTTTAAATTACCGGTGAATAATGCCCGTAGAATGGAGAAACTGGATCCCACAGACTATCTCAGCAGCGTAGAATCTGATGGAGAAAGAAGAAAAGACTTACCAGCCCAGCACGGGGTATATTCCCACCCAAACATCATTACCAGCCCAGCACGGGGTATATTCCCAACCAAACATCATTACCAGCCCAGCACGGGGTATATTCCCACCCAAACATCATTACCAGACCAGCACGGGGTATATTCCCACCCAAGCATCATTCCCAGCAGGTATGTAGCACGCCCCCCTTGCCCCAGTCTGTTCATTCTCCTACCAGCTATGAAGCTTCAGACCTCATTAGATCCCTGACTTTTACCCATATTTAGGATCTCCTTGTGCCTACCCTGAGCGATGGTGCTATATAATCACCCACCACCTCTGTGGAAGGCTGTTCCCTGAACCACTACTCTTTTATTGAAGGACTTCCTCACACTTCCCTGTTGCCTCTCACCCTCCTGTTTACATGCGAGATCCGTAGGTAGATCATAGAGTACTACTTGTGCACTGTTATAGCAGCTACTGATACTCTTAAGATTTATTGAGTCTTGTGACACCTGGCATACGCAGGTGTTCACTGTGACTACTTACTGCACCGACACACTTTATTCGAGCAAATACCCAGTATGTACCTGCAGATACCTGGAATGCGCCGCTCCTCACCTCTGACAAGCCCCGTTGCGTTTGCCTTCCCAGCCTGGGTTCATGCCTGGCTGACGGGCGGCTGATCTGTTAAATGATAATGATTAGGATTTAATAGGCTGCAATGCTTCGCGTGTCTACCAGATGGCATAAATTCATGAATTATAATGCAGTATATATATATATACTGTGCAGTATTGCAGCCAGCGGGAATAAAATGCTTCAATCCCTGCCTGGAAAATAACCCAATGCACTCGGGCAGAAAACAGTCACAAACCTCAATACACCCAGGTATACCTGAATTCGTGGGACTAGCCGAGCTCGAATAAAGTGTGTCGCCAGTGTACCATAGAGCGCATCTGTCCACACCCTTACTGAGGGTACTCATTATATCACTCACCATATAACTGTGGTGGGGACATCAGTACTACTCTAGCTATCTTGGGCAGCTGTGTACGCTACTAGTACTGTTCTTAGGAGTTCAGACAGTATAACGACCACTATCTAGTATTCATTCGTCCTATTTTATATTCGCTGTATACTGGCTCATAATAGTATTTCACTTGATCCACAGCGTTCCCCCCATTATTTTATCATTCTGAGTTACGACTCAAAGATTTTTCTTTTTATTACTCACTCACTCCTCCCATTCAACACATGGTTCCCAGGTACACCTGTTAATATATAGTGTGTGAGTGCTCTCCTTGGGGCTCTTTTTCTTTCGTTGCTATATATATCACTGTTTCCCCTGATAGTAGCACCACCACTCCAGGTACTTCCATTTAGCAGTAGCGAGGGCCCCCCCCCCCCTCCCCTCAAGTTCGTGTTCGTTTTCGTTTTTTACATAACAGTTTCAATTATTGTATTACACTTATACTGTACTACAATAGTCCTTGTTACATAGGTGTGTGTGTGTGTGTGTGTGTGTGTGTGTGTGTGTGTGTGTGTGTGTGTGTGTGTGTGTGTGTGTGTGTGTGTGTGTGTGTGTGTGTGTGTGTGTGACTGCTGAACCCATTAACCAGTGTCAGGACGCCCCCTCTTCACAATTTCTAAAGCAGCAATCCCACCTGGGATCTTACCTGATCCGCAGTCCCTCAAATTACTATACTGGTGGGGAGGTGTTCCTTACCTGTCTTCCGATGTCTCCTGTGTGAAACTTGAGAGTCAGATCTGGAAGAAAGCAGTATAGGTTGAGATAAGACAGAGAGAGTGAGTGACAGAGAGAGACAGAGAGAGAGTAGAGACAGAAAGGGACAGAGAGATGGACAGAGAGAGGGACAGACAGAGAGAAAGAGGGACAGAGAGAGAGAGGGGGACAGACAGAGAGAAAGAGGGACAGAGAGAGCGAGGGGGGACAGAGAGAGAGGGGGGACAGAGAGAGAGAGAAAGGGACTGAGAGAGAGAGGGGGGACAGAGAGAGAGAGGGGGGACAGAGAGAGAGAGGGGGACAGAGAGAGAGAGGGACTGAGAGAGAGAGGGGAGGGGGAAAGAGAAAGATGGAGAGAGAGGGAGGGACAGAGAGAGAGGGAGGGACAGAGAAAGAGAGGGGGACAGAGAGAGAGGGGGGGACAGAAAGAGGGGGGGACAGAAAGAGGGGGGGACAGAAAGAGGGGGGGACAGAGAGAGAGAGAGAGATGGACAGAGAGAGAGAGGGATAGAGAGAGAGAGAGATGGACAGAGAGAGAGAGGGAGAGAGAGAGAGAGAGAGAGAGAGAGAGACAGAGAGAGAGAGAGAGAGAGAGAGAGAGAGAGAGAGAGAGAGAGAGAGAGAGAGAGAGAGACAGAGACAGAGAGAGAGAGGGGAGGGGGAAAGAGAAAGATGGACAGAGAGAGAGGGAGG